>NC_137729.1:121112-232029 GCF_964034855.1 Anser brachyrhynchus | reverse complement strand
CCTCTCACAATTCGGGGGCCCCCACAAAAAAATTTGGGGCCCCCCCAAACTTTGGGGCTCCCCCCTGCAATCTGGGGGCCTCCCCCAAAATTTGGGGGCTCCCCCCCCCATTTTGGGGGCCCCCCCCCATGCGCCCCCCCTCATTAAAAGAGCTTTGGGCCACTGTTTGCTTGCTTTTCTGGGTGATGATGTCATCGATGATGTCACTTTGTGACCCCCCCCAGTTTTGTGCCCCCCCCCCCCAAGCCTGGGCTCTTCGTTAGTCATCAGCCTCATTCCCTAACGAGCGGACCGTGGCGGCTCCGTTCCTCGTCCCGACGTTCCTTAATCTGGATTGTTAATCTGGACCGTTAATCTGGACCGTTAATCTGGCTCATTAATCCCGATCATTAATCTGGCTCATTAATCCAGCTTGTTAACCAAGGTCGTTAATCCAGTTCATTAATCCCGCTTCTTGATCCACTTTATTAACCCGATTCATTAGTCCAGTTCATTAATCCGGTTTCTTAATCCGGTTCATTAATCTGGTTTGATAACCAAATTCATTAATCCGGTTTGTTAACCTGGCCATTAATCTGGTTTGCTAACCTGGCTCATTAACCCAGTTCATTAATCGGGGTTGTTGATCTGGTTCGTTAATCCGCTTTATTAACCTGGCTCATTAATCCACTTCATTAACCTGCTTCATTAATCTGGTTCATCGATCCAGTCCATCAAACCAGTTTGTTAACCTGGTTCGTTAATCCGGTTCATTAATCCAGGTCATTAATTGGATGGTAGAGCTGGTTTGTTAACCCAGTTCCTTAATCCATTTTGTTAATCCAGTTTGTTAACCTGGTTCATTAATCCAGATTGTTAACCCAGTTCATTAATCCGATTTGTTGATCCGGTTCGTTAACCTGGTTCAATAATCCAGCTCATTAATCAGGTTTACTAACACCATTCGTTAATCCAGTTCTTTAATCCGGTTTGTTAACCTGGTTTATTAACCCCGTTCGTTAACCCGGTTCATTAATCCAGTCCGTTAATCGGGTTTCTTACCCTGGTTTATTAATCTGGTTCATTAACCCCATTCATTAAACTGGGTTGTTAATCCAGTTCATTAATTGGGTTTGTTTACCTGGTTTGTTAATCTGGTTTGTTAACCTGGTTCGTTAATCCAGTTTGATAGCCCACTTCGTTAATCTGGTTCGTTAACCCGATTCATTAATACATGTTATTAATCCAGTTTATTAATCCGGATTGCTAACCCAGTTCTTTAATCCAGCTCGTTAATCCGGTTTATTGATTGCATTTGTTGGCCCGGTTCATGGACCTGTTTTGTTAATCCAGTTCATAATCCAGTTAATTAATCCGGTTCATTAACCTGGTTCACTCATCCAGGTCATTAATCCGGTTCGTTAACCCAGCTCATTAACACAGTTCAATGATCCACTTTGTCAATCCGGATTGCTAACCCACTTCTTTAATCCAGTTCGTTAATCCGGTTCATTAATCCAGCTCGTTAACCCTTCTTCATGACACCTCCCCTCCCTGTGCGTTCATTAACCTTAACGAGTGGCCCCTCCCACCGCCATTTCTTATTAATTTCTCTTTATTAGTCCTGGGCCCTCCAACTGCTCGTTAGCCCCCAGTCCTTAACAAGTGGCCATGTTGAGGCCGTGTCCCCCTCCCATCACTCGTTAGCCTCCAGTCCTTAACGAGCGGCCATGTTGAGGCCGTGTCCCCTTCCAATCACTCATTAGCCCCCAGTCCTTAACAAGCGGCCATGTCAAGGCCATAACTCCCTCATTAGCCTCCAGTCTTTAATAAGCAGCCATGTTGAGGCTGTATCCCCCTCCCACCACTCATTAGCCTCCAGTCCTTAATGAGCGGCCATATTGAGGCCATAACTCCCTCGTTAGCCCCCAGTCCTTAACGAGCAGCCATGTTGAGGCCATGTCCCCCTCCCATCACTCATTAGCTCCCAGTCCTTAACAAGCGGCCATGTTGAGGCCATGTCTCCCTCCCACCACTCGTTAGCCTCCAGTCCTTAACGAGCGGCCATGTTGAGGCCATAACTCCCTCATTAGCCCCCAGTGCTTAACGAGCGGCCATGTTGAGGCCAAACCCGCCCCCACCTCTCGTCCCCCCCTCACGGCAGCTCCTCCACCATCACCCGCGCCGCCGGAGGCCGGGGCCCCCCCCAGCTGCCCTCCAGCCTCCTCCGCAGGGCCTCCACCTCGGCCTCGGCGGCGGCCACCTCGGCGTGGACCTGGCAGGCCTCCTCGGCCAGCGCCGCCAGCTCGCCGCCGCGCTCCCGGCTCCAGGCCAGCAGGTAGAGGCACTTCTTCCTCGCCCTCCCCAGGCGGCCTCGCTCCTCCTCCTCGCCCCGCAGCCTCCGCCGCGCCGCCCCCAGCAGCCTCCCCAGGTGGTGCAGGGCGGCCTCCGCGTCCTCGGCGGGCCGGCGCCGGCTGCGGCCTCGCAGGAGCTGGGCCACGGCCAGCACGGTGCCGGCGCTGCCCAGCGGGCACTGCGGGTAGCCGGCGGCCTCGGCCTCGCGCCGGGCGTCGTGGAGGGCCTCGGCGGTGGAGGCGAAGGGGCGGCGGCAGCGGAGGCTGGCGGCGGAGGCCAGGGCGGCGGCGGCCATCTCGGGGAGCAGGGCCTCGTCGCCGTGGTGGAGGCTGAGGGCGAAGGCGTAGCCGTAGAGGACGTTGGGCAGCTGGAAGCGGAGCAGGGGCGAGGGCGGCGCGGCGCAGAGGCTGCGCAGGGGAGGCACTGCGGCGGGGAGAGGCGGCATGGGGCCGGCCAGGCCTTCGTCGTCGTCGTCCTCCTCGTTGACCTCCATGCCACCGTTGTCCTCGTCCTCCTCCTCGTCTCCATTGTCCTCCTCATCCTCCACGTCCTCCTCCTCGTCCTTCCAGTCTCCCTTGGCCATTTTGGCCTCCTTTTTGGCTATTTTGGCCTTCTTTTTGGCCTCCATGTCCTCCTTGTGGTCTCCCTTGTCCTTTTTGTCCTCTTTTTTGGCCTTTTTGGCCTCTCTGTCCGATTTTTTGGCCATTTTGGCCTCCTTTTTGGTCATTTTGTCCTTTCTGGCCTCCTCCTCATCCCCCACGTCCCTCTCATCCTCCTCGTGGTCTCCCTTGTCCTTTTCGTCCACTTCTTCGGCCTTTTTGGCCTCTCTGTCCACTTTTCGGACCTTTTCGGCCTCCTCGCCCTCCCCCGGCCCCAGCTCCTCCACCAGCCCCTCCGGCCGGCCCCTCCGCCACCACCACGGCCTCCACGGGGGCAGCAGCCCCAGCGCCTCCCCGCTCCGCACCAGCCTCCCGAACTCGGCCCGCTCGGCCCGGCTCAGCCGCCCCCACAGCCCGCGGCCTAGCGCGGCCTGCGGATCCCCGGCCTCAGGTAGCTCCCGCAGCCGCCCGAGGGCGGCCCGGACCCGGCCTCGGCCCGGAGGAGGGACCCCGCGCTCGGCGGCCAGGGCCTGCAGCACCTGCTCCCGGTAAAAGGCCTCGGCGCAGGCCCCGTGGCCCCGGTAGCAGCCGAGGGAGCAGAGGCGGCGGTTGCAGCGGGGGCAGGTGTACGGAGCGGCGGCGGCCCCGCACCGCCCGCACGGGGGCATGGGCGCCGCCATCTTGGCTGCTCCGAAGGCGGGGCGCTCGGCTGTTTCCGGAAGCGTTCGGCGGCTTCCGGAGCGCGCTCGGAACGCTTCGGCTCTTTCCGGATTGGGTCGGAGGGGGGAGGATCGAGGCCACGCCCCCTCGCGGGGTGCCCGTTCCGAACGCGGCCGGCGCTCGGCTCTTTCCGTCGGCGCTCGGCTATTTCCGTCGGCGCCCCGCCCCCGCCGTCAGCGCTCGGCTCCTTCCGCCCCAGCCCCGCCCCCTGCGGACGCGCTCGGGTTTCTTCGGCCTTTTCCGTCAGCGCTCGGCTCTCCCCCCCCTCCCCTCGCCTCCCGGCCCAGCCCTGCGCTGCCCCCGCCTCGTTATCATTAACCCCCCGCCGCTAATTAACACGAAGCTGCATTTTCCGGCTCATTACCGCTCATTAACGCCCCGAGGGGCCCCCAGACGCATTTACCGGCTGGCTGCCGGGTTCAAGCACGACGCCCCCACCCCATAACCCTTCGCCCCCTCCTGAAGTTTTCACAGGACCCCCAAGGCCACACAGAGACACCCAAAATCCCCCCAGATCACCCCAAAGGTCTCCACAACCCCCCAAATCTCCCCAAAGTCCTCGTGGCTCCCCCTGACATCACCCCAAGGCCTCGCAGACCCCTCGCCAAAAGCTTCAGAGGACCCCCAAGGGCTCACAGACCCCCCTAAGCCCCCCCAACCCTCACAGAACCCCCCTAAAGCCCCCGCAGAGCGCCCCAAACCCCTCACAGAGCCCCCTAAGAGACCCCAACCCCCCCGATCCTCCCTCAAGCCCCCGCAAACCTTCACAGACCCCCCCCTAAAGCTCCCACGGAGCCCCCAACCCCTCACTAAGCCCCCCAAACCTCTCACAGCCCCCCCCAAGCGACCCCAGCCCCCCCCAGGTCCCCCCTCAAGCCCCCCAAACCTTCACAGGCCCCAGAGACCTCCCCCCCACACCCCTCAACCCTTCACAGACCCCCCCAAATCCCCCCAACCCCTCGGAGACCCTTCCCGAAGCCCATCCACAGCCCCCCAAAACCCTCACAGCCCCCCCGGCTCCTTCCGCCCCAGCCCTCTCCCAATTACCATCCCAGGCACTTGTGTCATGCCCCAGAGCGGGAGATCGAGGCGTGCAGGGGTTTTCCGGCATTGAGGCAGCTGAGGGAGCCGCCAGGGCCCGGCCGCCACAGAATCTCGCAGAATGACAGAATCACAGAGAATGACAGAATTCTGGGGATCGGGAGGGACCCCCAACGGTCACCCGGGCCCATCCTCCTGCCACAGCAGGAGCCCCTCGGTCCTGTCCTGCAGCGCTGTCCCAGCGGGTTTGGCTGTCTCCAGAGGAGGCCCCCCCTCCACCCCTGGGCCCTGTTCCATGTTCTATCACCCTCACCACCAGGAAATTTATTAATTAACGTTAATGAGGGTAGCCCTCAGCCTCCTCTTCTTCTTCTTCCCTTGTGAGGGGTTCTTCTTCCCTCCCTTTTTCACACCAAATCCCAATTTTCAGTGCTAGGGGACCCTGTCTTTAGGGTCGGAAGCCTCATTTTGGGGTTTTAAAACCTCTCTGTGCTCCCCTCTGTGCTCCGTGAGGGACCACAAAATGGCCGCCCTCCCTGAGGGCCCCTCAGCCTCCCTGCTGGGCCCGGCCTGCGCCGTGAGGGGGGAGCCGAGGCTGTGCCCCCCTTTTTGGGGTCTCCTCGAAAAAAAATCGAAATTCTGAAGGACTGGGGGTGGAAAACGGGGTTGTGTGGGTTTAGAGCACAAAAGGGACTGTTGTGGTTTAACCCGGCTGGCAGCTAAACACCACACAGCCGTTCGCTCCCCCTCCCTCTCTGGGATGGGGGAGAGAAACGGGAAAGTGAAGCCTGTGAGTTGAGATAAAGACAGTTTATTAAGACAGGAAAATAATAATAATAATAATAATAATAATAATAATAATAATAATAATAATAATAATAATAGTGATAATGATAATAGTATTAACAATAATAATGTGTAAGAAAACAAGTGATGCACAGTGCAATTGCTCACCACCCGCTGACCGATGCCCAGCCTATCCCCGAGCACCCGGTCCCCCCAGCCCAGCCAGCCCCCCCATATAATTGTTCAGCATGACATCAGATGGCATGGAATCCCCCTTTGGCCAGTTTGGGTCAGCTGTCCTGGGTCTGTCCCCTCCCAGCTCCTGCTGCACCCCGAGCCTGCTCGCTGGCAGGACAGAGCGAGAAGCCGAAAAGTCCTTGGCCTGGTGTAAACACTGCTCTGCGACAATTAAAACATCAGCATGTTATCAGCGCTCTTCTCATCCTAATCGAAAACATAGCACCCTACCAGCTACTAGGAGGAAAAATTAACTCTGTCCTCTGGAACCAGGACACCGAGTCTTCCCAAATTGTTCCCAGCCCCATCTGCTTTTTCCCAGATTACTTCTGTGGGCACCACGGTGAGGAGGAGCCAACGATGACCTTGGAAGCAGCATCGTTGAGAAGGTCCTGGAAGTGCTGGTGGGCAATGAGGTGAGCAGGAGGCAACGATGACCTTGGAAGCAGCATCGTTGAGAAGGTCCTGGAAGTGCTGGTGGGCAATGAGGTGAGCAGGAGCCAACGATGACCTTGGAATCAGTGTCGTTGAGAAGGTCCTGGAAGTGCTGGTGGGCAATGAGGTGAGCAGGAGCCAACAATGACCTTGGAAGCAGTGTCGTTGAGAAGGTCCTGGAAGTGCTGGTGGGCAATGAGGTGAGCAGGAGCCAACGATGACCTTGGAAGCAGTGTCGTTGAGAAGGTCCTGGAAGTGCTGGTGGGCAATGAGGTGAGCAGGAGGCAACAATGACCTTGGAAGCAGCATCGTTGAGAAGGTCCTGGAAGTGCTGGTGGGCAATGAGGTGAGCAGGAGGCAACGATGACCTTGGAAGCAGCATCGTTGAGAAGGTCCTGGAAGTGCTGGTGGGCAATGAGGTGAGCAGGAGGCAACGATGACCTTGGAATCAGTGTCGTTGAGAAGGTCCTGGAAGTGCTGGTGGGCAATGAGGTGAGCAGGAGGCAACATTGTCCTTGGAAGCAGCATCATTGAGAAGATTCTTGGCTCCCACATCCCCCTGCCCCACAGCGCTCTGCCCCACGTCCCCCTGACCCCACCCCAGCCCCACACCCTGTGTTCCCACCCCACATTCCCCTGCCCCACATCTCACAGTACCTGGGTCACAACTGGGGCCGCAGCGAGGGTCTAGCAATCTGCATCTGGGAGGGTGGAGAGAAAGGAGAAGGGGACAGAGGTGAGATGGGTCCGGGGGGGCTGAGGGGTGGGGGTGGGGGGGGGGGAGGGAGGGGTCTTGGGGGCACCCTCCGGGATGTCGGTGTTGACCCGTTACAGCGAAGCTGTGAAGCTCCGTAGGCTGCCGCCTGTTGGGGACATGGGTGGGGGGCGATGGGGTGAGTGGTGGGGCTGGGGGAGCAGCTGTGGTCCCACCGCCCCCCCAGTGCTGCCCCCCGGAGCCCTCCCGACCTGGGTTGGTGGTGTTGCTGTTGTTGAGGACGAAGCCATCGGATGCCATACAGATGCCACCTTCGTTCTTGTACCGGCTCGCCTCAACGGTGGCCGGAGTGTTCCTGGGGGGCAGCACCAGGGGGCTCGGAGGGGGCAGAAGGACAGAGGAGGGGCTGTGCCCCCCCCAAGCCTGCCCAGATGTCCGCCAACAACCCCGTTCTGAACCCCAACCAAGCCCAGGTGTCTGCCACCAGCCCACGTGTCCGTCAACAACCAACCAACCGAAGAGACCCCAGACCATCCAACCCAATTAAACCCAGCCCAACCAACCCAATTAAACCCAGCCCAACCAACCCAACCCAACCCATCCAACCTAACCAAACCAACCCAACTCAACTCAACCCAAACCACCCCAACCCAACCAACCCAAAAGACCCCTGACCATCCAGCCCAATTAAACCCAACCCAACCCATCCCATCCCATCCCATCCCATCCCATCCCATCCCATCCCATCCCATCCCATCCCATCCCATCCCATCCCATCCAACCCAAAAGACCCAAACCCATCCAATCCTACTAAACCCAACCTAACCAACCCAACCCATCCAAACCAAACCACCCCAACTCACCATAACCCAACTCACCTCAACCCAACCACCCCAAACAACCCAATCTAATCTGCCCCAACCATCCCTGCCCCTCTACCTCTTCCTGCGCTTCCTCCGGATCACCAGCAGCACAGCAAAGGTGATGCAGGCAAGCACCACCGTGGCCACCCCCCACAGGCCGGCGGCCACCTTGCTGACGCGCCCGGAGCACTGGGTGCCCGTGTACCAGTAGAGCGATTCATCCAGGCAGCTGCAGGGACAAGGAAAGGTCAGGCCCGGTGGTCCCAGGGGGCTGGGGGGGTGCGCACAGAGGGACGCGTGGTGTCACTCACAAGCACTGTGGCCCGGCGCGGGTGACACGGCACTCGCCATGGTGGCAGTCGATGGTGCCGGGCGTGTTGGCCGTGCAGTTGGTGACGCAGCGGATGGTGCTGCTCGTGTTCAGCGCGTAGTAGTAGTCCTGGTAGCCGACGGGCGCCCGCTGCTGGCACAGTGCTGAGGAAGGGGCACGGGAGGGGGTCAAATGGGGTGGTGGGACGCGTAGGGGTTGGTGGGGTGCATAGGGGGCTCAGGGGGCACATGGGGCTCCGTGGGGGCACCCCAGCCACCCAGGCCTCACCGTCAAATGAAGTGGACTTCGTCATGTTCTTGATGATGGGACTGGGTGGCACCCTGAAGCAGACTATGACTGCGGGGAGAGAGAGGCTGTCAGGGACCCTTCTCCGGGGCCTCCCCAAGGGGTCGGGGGGTGAGGGGGGAGGACGGGACACCCACAGTTATTCTCGCAGTTGCTCTGGCTGTCGGCAATCTCCCGAAGCTTCTGCACCAGCTCCTGCGTCTTGTTCTGGAACTCCTCGGTCAGGTTGGGGCTGGCGGTGGTTCTGAAGATGACCTTGTGGTCCACGCTGAGGCTGGCGCCCACAGGGGAGGACACAGAGGCTCCCCTGGCCCTGCGCACCCGGGCTCCCCGCCTGCTGGAGGCCACCGGCCTGATGCGGAGGATCTTCATGCCCTCGTAGCCGGGCACGGAGCCATAGATCTTGGCCATCTGCCAGGGTGAGGGGCGCTGTGAGGACGGGTCCAGCGCAGCCCAGCCTCCCCTTGTGGTGCGCAGCCTTCCCTTGTGCTCCCAAGCTCCTCTCACGTTCCTGGTCTCCCCTCGCACAGCCCGGTCTCCCCTCACGCGGCCTGGCCTCCCGTCGTGCTCCCAGCCTCCCATTGTGCTTCCAGCCTCCCCTCGCACAGCCCGGCCTCCCCTCACACAATCCGGCCTCCCCTCGTGCAGCCCAACCTTCCCTCATTGCAGTCCGGCCTCCCCTCTCGCTCCTAGCCTCCCCTCACAGAATCCAGCCTCCCATCGTGTAGCCCAGCCTCCTCTCACGCTCCAGGCCTCCCCTCATGCTCCCAGCCTCCCTTTGAGCTCCCCGCCTCCCTTTGTGCTTCCAGCCGCCTCTCGCACAGCCTGGCCTCCCCTTGTGCTCCTGGTCTCCCCTTGTACTCCCAGCCTCCCATCACGCAGCCCAGCCTCCCCTCCTGTTCCCAGCTTCCCATTGCGTTCCAACCTCCCATCATGTAGCCTGGCCTCCCCTCGTGCTCCCAGCCTCCCCTTGCACACCCCGGCCTCACCTCCTGCTGGAAATGCCTCGCGAAGCTCTCATAGGCCTCCGAGCGGCGGTCCTGCAGCTCCTCCGTGTAGTCGAAGTTGGTGATGGTCACCACCACCTCCGCGTTGACCAAGATTGTCCCCTCGATGGCTGCGGGAGGCAGGAGCGGGGTGAGTGCAGGGGGACCAGGGCTGGGTGGAGGCCGTGGGCCAGGGGGAGGCCGCACTTACGGAGCTCGGTGGTGATGGAGTCCCTGGAGAACTCGCACAAGGGGCCGTAGAAGTCGGAGAGGCAGATGCACTTGGCACTATTGTAGGTGCCACCGTTCTGGCAGACCACTGGGGGGAGAGTGGAGGTCAGGGGGCACCCAGGGGTGGGGGTCCCGTGAGGAGACCCCGGGGAGGATGGGGGCGAGGTGCAGCGATGGAGGCCTGGGAGGAGGGAGGAGGGCGAGAGGAGGGAGGATGGGAAAGAGGTGGAGGCTGACCTGTGTTATAAGCTAATTTATCATAACCTGCAGGAACAGTGATCATGGTGGTGATCATGGTGGTGATTATGGTGGTGGTGGTTGGGGTGGTGGCTGGGGAGGTGGTGGTGGTCACTGGAGCTGTACTGGTGGTTACTGGCCCAGTGGTGGCTGAGGCAGGGAAAGAGGTTCCTGAATTGGTAGAGGTCACTGGTGTGGGGGTGTCACCAGATGAGGTTTCCTCAGTGGGGGGGGAGAGCCCGGAGGTCGTTTCTGTGTAGGGAGACGCTTCTGTGGAGACCAGCGGTGTGGAGGTTTCACGGAGCAATTTCCTTCATCGTCCGGAAATATCACGGTATTCCCTGCTATGGAGATGAGAAATCTGGAGTTAATCCTGGGGCTGCCGTCAGCACCTTTGGAGGCTTTGTGCTTTGTGGCGGCCGCCCCGTCCCGCACCTTCCCCCTTTGTACCCTCCGGCCTCGCCCCCGGCCTTCCCACCACACCCCTCCCCCGGCCTCTCCCTCACTTGTGCTTTCATCTGACCCTCGTCTTGCTCCCGTTCACACATCCGTGGGATGGGTGGCGCAGAGGCCGCATGGGAGGACGTGGCCTCTGCTGTCCCAATTTGTGGTCTCTTCTGCCCAAGTTCATGGCCTCCCCTGTCCCAATTCTGGCCTCCGCTGTCCCAATTCTGCCCTCCACCGCTCCCAATTCATCATCTGCACTGCCCCGATTTGTGGTCTCCCCTGCCCCAATTTTGGCCTCCGCTGGCCCTCGTCAGTGCCATCATCGCGGGGTGGGGGGCTGTGGAGTGTCCCCATCCCTGTCCTTGTCCCCGTCCCCCTCCCCAGTGTCCCTGTCCCCCTC
This sequence comes from Anser brachyrhynchus, assembly GCF_964034855.1. Lineage (NCBI taxonomy): Eukaryota > Metazoa > Chordata > Aves > Anseriformes > Anatidae > Anser > Anser brachyrhynchus. Next base: position 221,382 of record NC_137729.1, on the reverse strand, counting down.
CCCAGTATCCCTGTCCCCGTTCCCACCAGGACAGTGCCACCTTGGGCCGTGGAGGCCGATTCCCCCCTCAGCCTCCCCAGCGCACCCTGAGGAGATGCCCCAGGGGAGGCCGCCCCCTCCTGCCCCCCACATCTGCATTTCGGTGCCCCCTGGCCGGGCTCCACTCTCCTACCACATCCCCGCGGAGGAGGAGGAGGAGGAAGAGGAGGAGGAAGGCCCGGATGCAAGCCCCCATCTTGGTGCCCCCCAGCCCAGCGGCGCTGCCAGCAGCATCCCGGTGCGGAGGCATGCCCAGGGCAGGAGTGGCGGTGGGGAACTTTGCCCCTCTGCGGGGAGGAGCTGCTCATCCCCGGGGTGGGTGGTGGTTGGGGGGACGGGCCGTGCCCGGACCAATCGTGGGCACCGTGACCGTGGGGACAAACGTGACGGTCCCCTCCCCGTTATCGGGGACAACCACGACGGCCCCCTCCCCGATATTGCCACCCTGGGGGTATCACGGTGTCCCGGGGAGGGGGTGTTTCTTCCTGTTTGGGGTGAATCTGACCCAAATTGGGAAGTGGGGGTTGGGGTTGGGGGATCGTAGGTTGATTCCAGCCATTGTGGGGTCTTCCCAGGTCGTGTCCAACCATCGTTGAGTTCTCCAAGATTAATTCCAACCACGTTGGGTGGTCCAAGATCATTTTCAACCATTGTTGTGTCCCCCAAGATCAACTCCAGTCATTGCTGGGTCCTCCAAGATCATTTGAACCATCGCTGGGTTGTCCAAGATCATTTCCGACCATTGTTGGATCTTCTAAGATCGATTCCTGCCATCGTCGGGTCCTCCAAGGTCACTTCCAATCATGATTGGGTCCCCCAAGATCGATTCCGACCATTGCTGGGTCTTCTCAGACCATTTTCAAGCACGGGCAGGTGTTCCTAGATCACTTTCAACCACCATTGGGTCCTCCAGGATCATTTCCAACCATTGTTGGGTGCCCTAAGATCAATTCCAACCATCGTTGGGTCCTCCCAGGTTGATTCCGACCATCGTTGGGTCCCCTGGGTTAGATTCCATCCACCGCTGCGTCCTCCAAGATCATTTCCAACCACCGTTGGGTCTTCTTAGACCATTTTCAACCATGGCCAGGTCTTCCAAGATCACTTTCAACCACCATTGGGTCCTCCAAGATCATTTCCAACCATCTTTCGGTCCCCTAAGATCAATTCCAACCATCTTCGGGTCCTCCCAGATGGATTCCAACCATCGTTGGGTCTTCTCACACAATTTTCAACCATGGCCAGGTCTTCCAAGATCACTTTCAACCACCATTGGGTCCTCCAAGTTTGTTTCAAATGACTGTTGGATCCTCCTCGATTGATCCCAACCATCACTGGGTCTTCCAAGATCACTTCCGACCACCATTGGGTCCTCTCAGACCAGTTTCAACTACGGCCAGGTCTTCCTGGATCGATTCTTGGGTCTTCTCAGGTCCCTTCCAGCCAAGGTTGCGGCCTCTCAAATCTTCTCCGCTCCCAGCCAGCTCTTCCCAAATTGTTTCTGGTTCCTCCCGGAGACTGAGAGCTCAGGGGTACGGATTAAAGGGCAGACGTCCACCGTCGATACCACGGCCACCAGATGAGGAAGAGGAAGTCTTCTTCACACAGCTCCAAGCAGCCTCTCGGTCTCCCTGGTTCTCCTGGAGCACTTCAACCACCCCGATACCTGCTGGGAAGACCAAACAGCGAGGCACAAACCGTCCAGGAGGTTCCTGCAGGGCGTCGATGACCACGATCACCATCTCAAGATGTTTCTCCACCACACAGGCGGCGGAGGAGCCAACGGGGAGACGAAGGACGAGCTGGAGACCTCGGCTGCAGCGACCGTGGGATGGCGGAGGCCGGGACCTCGCGGGAAGGAAGCCGGGCTCCAACCACCCCAATTTGCGGAAAGTTGGACTTCAGGGGGTCTCGGCCCCATAGATGTGGGTCTCGACCCCATAGGTGTGGGTCTGGGAGGGGTTTGTGCCCCATGGATGTGGGTCTAGGCCCCATGGACATGGGTCTGGGGGGTCTCGGCCCCATAAATTTGGGTCTGGGGGGTCTCGGCCCCATAAATTTGGGTCTGGAGAGGGTCTCGTCTCCATAGATGTGGGTCTGGGAGGGGTTTGTGCCCCATGGGTGGGGGTCTAGGCCCCATGGATGTGGGTCTGGGGGGGTCTCGGCCCCTTAGATTTGGGTTTGGGGGCTCTCAGTCCCATAGATGTGGGTCTGGGAGGGGTTTGTGCCCCATGGATGTGGGTCTAGGCCGCATGGGCGTGGGTCTGGGGGGTCTTGGCACCACAGATCTGGGTCTGGGGGATTTTGGCCCCATAGATGTGGGTCTGGGAGGGGTTTGTGCCCCATAGGTGTGGGCCTGGGGGGTCTCAGCCCCATAGATGTGGGCCCAGGCCCCATGGATGTGGGCCCAGGCCCGCCCCGGCCTCTGTCCACTTGCCATGGCGGCAGCGGCTGCCGAGCCCACCGGAAGCGGTAGCGGGGGCCGGGACTCGAAGCGGCACCGAGCGGGGAGAGGACAGGAAGCGGCGCCATGGTGAGCGGCCGCGGGGCCGGGGCTGAGGCGGCGGGAGGGGGGGGGACATCGGGCGGGGGGGGGGGGGGAAGGTCTCGTGGGAAGGGGGAGGTCACCTGGAGGGGGGGGTCACGTGCAGAGGGGGGCACAGCCCCTCGCTCCCCGGCCCCACGGCCCTGCCCCCACCCCACAGCCCCCTCATATCCCACCCCATAGCCCCCCCGCCCCACAGTCCCCCATTTCCCCCCACAGCCCCCCCCACAGCCCCTGCCCTGCCCCATAGCCCCCGGTACCCCCCCATATCCCCAGCCCAGCCCCACGTTTCCCCCCGTATCACGCCCCACACCCCGTATCCCACCCCCTATCCCCCCCCTTTCCCCATATCTCGCCCCCTATCCCCCCAGCCCAGCCCCGTATCTCTCCCCATAACCCCCACCCCACACCTTATATCCCCCACCCCCCCAAATCCCCTCCATCCCAGCCCCCAGTTGCCTTGCCGGGGCGATCGGCTCCGGGGCCGGCGCGTCCTGCAGCGGAGCGGGGGATCGGGACGGGCAGGGCTTTTTTTTTTTTCGGCGTCGAGGCCGCTCGAAGCACCCAAGGGAGCCGCCGGGAGCCCAAGAGATGGAGGCTGACGAGCTGAAGGCGGAGGCAGCGGCACCCCCTCCCCGGACGCTCAAAAGCAGCCCCTAGGGAGCACGAGCGACCAGGAGCGCGGCGACCACGGAGAGCAAGCAGCGTGTGGCATGTCAGCAGGGTGGGGAGCCGCAGTTCGCGCAGGCAGGGCAGGCAGGGAGGGCGGAGAGGGCAGACTTCCCCCCCACCCACCCATACGAACAAGTCCTCTGACGTCTGGCGACCGCTAGCTGGGCCGGGATGGCCTACGCCAGGCAGAGCGCTCTCTCGAGAACGTCCGTAACCCTCAGGGAGTGTGAGCGGGAGACAGACTGGTGGAGCGACTGCCTGCAGGGCCTGAAGGAGAGGGACCGGGGTGAGACCCCCAAATGGGGGTGGGCCCCCTGCCCTGTCGCTGTCGCTCCCCAGCCCCTCTGTGCTCCGTGAGGGACCACAAAATGGCCGCCCTCCCTGAGGGCCCCCTCAGCCTCCCTGCTGGGCCCGGCCTGCGCCGTGAGGGGGGAGCCGAGGCTGTGCCCCCCTTTTTGGGGTCGCCTCGAAAAAAAATCGAAATTCTGAAGGACTGGGGGTGGAAAGCGGGGTTGTGTGGGTTTAGAGCTTTAGAGCACATGGTAAACACAAAATTTCAAGGATTTGGGTGGACAAATGAGGGGTCGAACCCCAGCCCCGTTTTCAGAGAATAAAGTTTTATTTTGGTAAATTTCGTTTTGAGAGGAGAAAGTTTATTTTGGTCAAGTTTCATTTTGAGAAAATCCACCCTTTTCAGACCAAAAGCACCGTTGGAGGCCAGAAAACCTCCTTAGACCGTGCCTGGAGGAATTTGAGAGGTTTAGGGGCGCGCTTTCATGAGGGATTTCTCCAAATTAGGCTGAGAGATCTTTCCAACCTTAAAGATTTTATCATTTCAGGCTGGAAAAACTCTTCTTAAAGGTCCAAACTCCCCTTTTTTAAATCCAACTCTCCTTTTTTAAGACCCCAAAACCTCACTGCAGGCCTTAAGCCCTCCTTTTTCACCCCAAACCCCATTTTTCAGCACTCGGGGACCCCGTGTTTGGGGTTGGAAGCCTCATTTCAGGGTTTTAAAACTTTTTTTCAGTTCCGAGCTCGTTTGTGAGGGCTCGAAACCAAGCCTGGAGGAAAATCCACGCCCCGTGGGGGGGATTCTGCTGCCTTGGGAGGGATTTGGGGGAGATTTCAAGCTAAAAAAAAAAAAAACTCTTTAAGGGACCACAAGATGGCCGCCCTCCCTAAGGGCTCCCTCAGCCTCCCTCCTGCGCCCGGCCTGCTCCAGGAGGAAGCTCTCCTGAAGGAGCGGTACCGGGGTGAGACACCCCAAATGGGGGTGGGCCCCCTGCCCTGTCGCTGTCCCCGGCCTCGCGTAGCTCCCGCAGCCGCCCGAGGGCGGCCCGGACCCGGCCTCGGCCCGGAGGAGGGACCCCGCGCTCGGCGGCCAGGGCCTGCAGCACCTGCTCCCGGTAAAAGGCCTCGGCGCAGGCCCCGTGGCCCCGGTAGCAGCCGAGGGAGCAGAGGCGGCGGTTGCAGCGGGGGCAGGTGTACGGAGCGGCGGCGGCCCCGCACCGCCCGCACGGGGGCATGGGCGCCGCCATCTTGGCTGCTCCGAAGGCGGGGCGCTCGGCTGTTTCCGGAAGCGTTCGGCGGCTTCCGGAGCGCGCTCGGAACGCTTCGGCTCTTTCCGGATTGGGTCGGGCAGGGGGGTGGGGATCGAGGCCACGCCCCCTCGCGGGGTGCCCGTTCCGAACGCGGCCGGCGCTCGGCTCTTTCCGTCGGCGCTCGGCTATTTCCGTCGGCGCCCCGCCCCCGCCGTCAGCGCTCGGCTCCTTCCGCCCCAGCCCCGCCCCCTGCGGACGCGCTCGGGTTTCTTCGGCCTTTTCCGTCAGCGCTCGGCTCTCCCCCCCCTCCCCTCGCCTCCCGGCCCAGCCCTGCGCTGCCCCCGCCTCGTTATCATTAACCCCCCGCCGCTAATTAACACGAAGCTGCATTTTCCGGCTCATTACCGCTCATTAACGCCCCGAGGGGCCCCCAGACGCATTTACCGGCTGGCTGCCGGGTTCAAGCACGACGCCCCCACCCCGTAACCCTTCGCCCCCTCCTGAAGTCTTCACAGGACCCCCAAGGCCACACGGAGACACCCAAAATCCCCCCAGATCACCCCAAAGGTCTCCACAACCCCCCAAATCTCCCCAAAGTCCTCGTGGCTCCCCCTGACATCACCCGAAGGCCTCGCAGACCCCTCGCCAAAAGCTTCAGAGGACCCCCAAGGGCTCACAGACCCCCCTAAGCCCCCCCAACCCTCACAGAACCCCCCTAAAGCCCCCGCAGAGCGCCCCAAACCCCTCACAGAGCCCCCTAAGAGACCCCAACCCCCCCGATCCTCCCTCAAGCCCCCGCAAACCTTCACAGACCCCCCCCTAAAGCTCCCACGGAGCCCCCAACCCCTCACTAAGCCCCCCAAACCTCTCACAGCCCCCCCCAAGCGACCCCAGCCCCCCCCAGATCCCCCCCTCAAGCCCCCCAAACCTTCACAGGCCCCAGAGACCTCCCCCCCACACCCCTCAACCCTTCACAGACCCCCCCAAATCCCCCCAACCCCTCGGAGACCCTTCCCGAAGCCCATCCACAGCCCCCCAAAACCCTCACAGCCCCCCCTAGAGCCCCCCCCTCTTTGGGGGGGGGTCGGCGGCGGCCGAAGAGAGCCGAGACCTTCCGGAAATTCCCGAGCGGTTGGGGGCGGAGAGAGCCGAGCGGCTCCAGAAACTCCCGAACGTTTCCGTGAGGGAGGGGGCGGAGAGAGCCAAGTGGCTCCGAAGACAGCCGAGAGGTTCCGAAAAGAGCCGAGCGACGCCGCTGGGCATGCTGGGAGCCACGCCGCCAGCACCGAGCTGCGGCCGCCATCTTGTGTGGCGCGGCCGCTATTTTGTGTCACAGTCATCGCCTCCCCTTAATTACTGACCCCCTTAATTACTGCCTCCTCCCCTAATTGACACCCACTCTAATTACCTCTCCCATTTACTGTCCCAGGCACTTGTGCAATGCCCCGGAGCGGGGGATCGAGGGGTGCAGGGGTTTTCCGGCATTGAGGCAGCTGAGGGAGCCGCCAGGGCCCGGCCGCCACAGAATCTCGCAGAATGACAGAATCACAGAGAATGACAGAATTTTGGGGATCGGGAGGGACCCCCAACGGTCACCCGGGCCCATCCTCCTGCCACAGCAGGAGCCCCTCGGTCCTGTCCTGCAGCGCTGTCCCAGCGGGTTTGGCTGTCTCCAGAGGAGCCCTTAGAAGGGGGAAATTTTAAGGATTTGGGTGGAAAAATGAGGGGTTACACACCAGCCCTGTTCTGAGAAGATGAAGTTTCATTTTGGGTGGTAAAATCCACCCTTTTCAGACCAAAAGCTCCCTTGGAAGTGAGAAAATCTCCTTAGACCGTGCCTGGAGGAGTTTAAAAGGTTTAGGGGCGCGCTTTCATGGGGGATTTCTCCAGAGTAGGTTGAGAGATCTTTCCAACCTTAAAGATTTTATCATTCCAGGCTCAAAAACCTCTTTTTTAAAGGTCCAAACCCCACTTTTTAAAATCCAACCCTCCCTTTTCAAGACCCCAGATACTCACTGCAAGATTAAACCCTCCTTTTTCACACCAAATCCCAATTTTCAGTGCTAGGGGACCCTGTCTTTTGCGTCCGAAGCCAAATTTTGGGGTTTTAAAACCTTTCCTTTCAGTTCTCAGTCCATTTGTGAGGGCTCAAGGCCGAGCCTGGGGGAAAACCTGCGCCCCATGGGGGGGATTCTGCTGCCTTGGGTGGTTTGGGGGAGATTTAGGGGTTTTGGGGTGTTCTGGGGGCTTTTATGGGAGGCTTTTAGGGGGGTTTTGAGGAGAGCTTTGTGAAATTTTAGTTTCGGAAGTGGGGGGGGGGTCCTTGAGCACTGCGCTGAACCTTGAGTCCCACGTTCAGTTTTTGGGACCAGATGACCCTGGCGCCCGCCGGCGCCCGACGTGCGGAAGAGGCTCCTGGAGCTGCTCGTCCTCCTCACGGAGTGCTTCCCCCGCTCCGTGCTCATGACCGTGCTCTTCATCTGCCCGTCCCAAGAAAGGTACCGGCCCCCGAGCCTCCAGGGCACCCCAAACCGCAGCCCCCGGGGCTCCCCCGATAACCCCGCGGGGCCCCCGCCGATAACGCCCTCTCCGTGCCCGCAGCGCCTCGATGGACATGTGGGAGGTGATGTTTGCCGTGCCCGCCATGGCGAAGCGGCTCCTGCACGAGCTCCACCTGCTGCTGCACGACAGGAACATCCGCGAGTTCCTCGGGGTGGCCGAGGACCTCAGCCTCGTCCGCCTCAGCCTCCTCTACGCCCAGCGCCCCGAAGACCCCGTCCCCAAGGAGCTGCGGGACGTGGAGTGCCTGCAGCGCTGCCTCAGGACCGCCAACTTCCACCTGCTCTGGCTGGCGCTCAAAGGCCTGGCGGCGCTGATGGAGAGGCCGCAGCTGGTGAGCCTCCGCCCTCTTCCCCTCCCCGCTCCCGGCCTCGGCTGGCGGCGCGGCGGCCTCCTCACGCCCCGGTGTTTTCGGCGCAGGCCAAGGCAGGGCAGTGCCTGCTGCCGGACGTGCTGGAGACCCTGCAGTTCGGCAAGCCCCACATCACGGCGGCGGCCCTGGCGGTCTGCGGCAACATCCTCGGCATCGTGGAGAAGAAGGCGGCCAGCCTCACCGCCCTCGAGCTGGTCGACGTGGTCAAGCCTCTCCTGGACAACGTAAGCGGGAGGACGAGCCTCCGCGGCCCCGCGGCGCCCGCCCCGTGCCGGAGCCACGCAGCCGAAACGCCCCGTCCCCCTTCCTCTTCCTCTTCCCCAGGAGGCCGCCGCGGTGCGGGAGAGCTCCATGAAGCTCTTCAAGGCGGCCATGGAGCGCGTGCTGTGGAGGCACAAGACGCAGATGTGGAAGAAGGTGCGCAAGATCCTCGTCCCACTCTACCTGCGCATGAGCGACGAGACCCACAGCGTGGCCAAGGTAAGCGCCGGCGACGGAGGCTCGCGGCGAGGCCGGAGGGCGCGAGGAGCCGGCGCCGAGCCCCGTGCCTCCGCTGCCTCGCAGGCCTCCCAAGAAGCCCTCATGGCGGCGGCGGAGCTCTTGTGGTGGGATGAGCTGAAGGACGTGGCCCACATGGAGCAGACCTGGAGGATCAGAGCGTGCCTGGTGAGGGCGGCCTCCGCGGCGAGGCTGGCGGGGGGCTCTCGGGGGCTCCCCGAGGTGGGTGGGGGGGGGGGGAAGAAACGGGGCCGGGGAGGCTCACCGAGCCTCGCGGCCTCTCCAGCTGCAGCAGGATCGAGACCGGGTAGAGAAGCGCCTACAGCAGAGCCGGGCGTACCTGGAGGACCCTCAGGCATCCGTGCGCGAGGAGACCGTGAGGTTCATCGGTGAGGCCACCTCCCTGCCCCAGCGGCCTCCGCAAGAGGCCCCGCGGCCTCCCCTCGCCCTGCCCGGGGCGGAGGCTGACGGGCGGCTTTGCTCCTAGGGCTCGCCGCGGAGCTCCTCCAGGACCAGAGCGAAGAGAAGCTGCGCGAAATCATCGACAGTGAGTGAGGGGAGCACTGGAGGCCGGGCGGGGGAGGACTGGAGGCCGGGCCTCCGCCCCGGGGGAGGCGCGGTGGAGGCTGGGGGGGGGGAACGAATCGGGGGGGCCGCGGGGCGCTCGGAGCGGCTGCTCCCCGCGTTCCTCCCGGCTGGGGGGCTCCCGGAGGGGTCTCCGCGGCCCGAGCGGAGGCTCCAGCCTCTCTCCGTCCTCCCGCAGTCCTGCAGCCCATGATGCACGACGCGGCGCCCTCGGTGCGCGCGGAGACCTCCCGCACCATCCAGGCCCTGCTGCAGCATCGCAAGTGGCTCCGGCGGCTGCCGGTGCCGTGGAACCCGCTGGCGGCGCTCTGCTGCTGGCCTCGAAGGCGCCGCCAGAGGCCGAAGACCGAGCCCCAGCCCGAGGAGAGCCCAGAAGGTTCCGGCTCTGAAGGGACGTCCAAGGACCCATCCCCCTGCCAGAGCAAGGACGACTAGCTCACCTCACGGCCGCAGGGGGTTCGGATGCCTGCAGAGGAGCCTCCGCACCCCCCCCGGGCAGCCTGCTCCACGTTTTGCCGCCCTCACCACAAATAAATTTCGTCCCCATGTTTGTCCGGTGCCTCCTGCGTTCACCCCTTGGCGTCCTCCGAGCTAAAGACCCCCTCGGCCTCTCCTCCTAAGGGAGGCGCTCCGCAGCCTCCATCATCCTCACAGCTCCGCGCCGGCCTCCCTCCTGTGCCCGGCCTCCTCCTTTGGTGCCTGCTGAGGTGGCCTCCAACGAGACGGGGGGAGCCCAACCTTAAAGACTTTATAATTTCATGTGAAAAAAAAAAAAAAAAACCCTACTCTTTTTTTTTTTTTTACGGTCCAAACCCCACTTTTTTTTTTAAGTTTTGAGCAGTTAAAGTTTTGATAGGACAAAGTTTATTTTGGTCACGTTTCATTTTGGGTGGTAAAATCCACCCTTTTCAGACCAAAAGCACCGCTGGAGGTCAGAAAACCTCCTTAGACCGTGCCTGGAGGAGTTTAAAAGGTTTAGGGGCGCGCTTTCATGGGGGATTTCTCCAGATTAGGTTGAGAGATCTTTCCAACCTTCAAGATTTTATCGTTTCAAGCTGAAAATAAACCTCTTTAAGGGACCACAAAATGGCCGCCCTCCCTGAGGGCCCCCTCAGCCTCCCTGCTGGGCCCGCCTGCACCGTGAGGGGGGAGCCGAGGCTGTGCCCCCCTTTTTGGGGTCTCCTCGAAAAAGAAATCGAAATTCTGAAGGACTCGGGGGTGGAAAACGGGGTTTTGTAGTTTTATGGCACACAGTAAAGAGCAAAAGTTCAAGGATTTGGGTGGACAAATGAGGGGTCACACCCCAGCCCCATTTTGAGAGGAGAGAGTTTTCTTTGGGTAAATTTTGTTTTGAGAGGATAAAGTTTTGAGAGGACAAAGTTTACTTTGGTCAAGGTTTATTTTGGGAAAATCCACCCTTTTCAGCCCAAAAGCTCTGTTGGAGGTCAGAAAACCTCCTTGGAGGTCCAGAGTTTAAAAGGTTTAGGGGCGTGCTTTCATGGGGGATTTCTCCAAATTAGGTTGAGAGATCTTTCCAACCTTCAAGATTTTATCATTTCAGGCTAAAAAAAATCTTTTTAAGGGACCACAAAATGGCCGCCCTCCCTGAGGGCTCCCTCAGCCTCCCTCCTGTGCCCGGCCTCCTCCTTTGGCGCCTGCTGAGGTGGCCTCCAACGAGACGGGGGGAGCCCAACCTTAAAGACTTTATACTTTCATGTGAAAAACAAACAAGCAAACAAACAAAAAAAACTACTCTTTTTTTTTTCTTTAAGGTCCAAACCCCACTTTTTTTTAAAGTTTTGCGCAGTTAAAGTTTTGATAGGACAAAGTTTACTTTGGTCACGTTTCATTTTGGGTGGTAAAATCCACCCTTTTCAGACCAAAAGCACCGCTGGAGGTCAGAAAACCTCCTTAGACCGTGCCTGGAGGAGTTTAAAAGGTTTAGGGGCGTGCTTTCATGGGGGATTTCTCCAGATTAGGTTGAGAGATCTTTCCAACCTTCAAGATTTTATAATTTCATGTGAAAAAAAAACTCTTTTTTTAAGGTACAAACCCCACTTTTTAAAATCCAACCCTCCCTTTTCAAGACCCCAAATTCTCACTGCAGGATTAAACCCTCCTTTTTCACACCAAATCCCAATTTTCAGTGCTAGGGGACCCTGTCTTTAGGGTCCGAAGCCTCATTTTGGGGTTTTAAAACCTTTCCTTTCAGTTCTAAGTCCATTTGTGAGGGCTCAAGGCCGAGCCTGGGGGAAAACCTGCGCCCCATGGGGGGGATTCTGGTGCCTTGGGTGGTTTGGGGGAGATTTAGGGGTTTTGCGGTGTTCTGGGAGGCTTTTAGGGGGGTTTTGAGGGGAGCTTTGTGCTTTTTTTGGGAGGGGAGGGGGGGGTGCTTTGTGAAGCTTTATTTTCGGGGGTGGGGGGGATCCTCGAGCACTGCGTTCAACCTCGAGCCCCACATTCAGTTTTTGGGACCAGGTGACCCTGGAGGTCTCTTCCAACCCTAACGACTGAGGACTGTAATTAGCAGAGGCCCTCCCGTTCCCAGAGCCCCCCCATTCCCTGACACGTCCCCGCGTCCCCCCCAGAAGCCACGGGCAGCCATCTCTCCTCAGCCCCTCTGTGCTCCGTGAGGGACCACAAAATGGCCGCCCTCCCTGAGGGCCCCTCAGCCTCCCTGCTGGGCCCGGCCTGCGCCGTGAGGGGGGAGCCGAGGCTGTGCCCCCCTTTTTGGGGTCTTCTTCAAAAAAAATCGAAATTCTGAACGACTGTGGTGGAAAGCGGGGTTTTGTGGTTGTAGAGCACGCGGTAAACACAAAATTTCAAGGATTTTGGGTGGTCAAAATGAGGGGTCGAACCCTAGCCCCGTTTTGAGAGAATAAAGTTTTATTTTGGTAAATTTCGTTTTGAGAGGAGAAAGTTTTGAGCAGTTAAAGTTTTGATAGGACAAAGTTTATTTTGGTCAATTTTCATTTTGGGAAAATCCACCCTTTTCAGACCAAAAGCACCGTTGGAGGTCAGAAAACCTCCTTAGACCGTGCCTGGAGGAGTTTGAAAGGTTTAGGGGCGCGCTTTCATGGGGGATTTCTCCAGATTAGGTTGAGAGATCTTTCCAACCTTAAAGATTTTATCATTTCAGGCTAAAAAAAAATCTTTTTAAGGGACCACAAAATGGCCACCCTCCCTGAGGGCTCCCTCAGCCTCCCTCCTGTGCCCGGCCTCCTCCTTTGGCGCCTGCTGAGGTGGCCTCCAACGAGACGGGGGGAGCCCAACCTTAAAGACTTTATACTTTCATGTGAAAAACAAACAAGCAAACAAACAAAAAAAACTACTCTTTTTTTTTTTTTTTAAGGTGCAAACCCCACTTTTTAAAATCCAACCCTCCCTTTTCAAGACCCCAAATTCTCACTGCAGGATTAAACCCTCCTTTTTCACACCAAATCCCAATTTTCAGTGCTAGGGGACCCTGTCTTTAGGGTCCGAAGCCTCATTTTGGGGTTTTAAAACCTTTCCTTTCAGTTCTAAGTCCATTTGTGAGGGCTCAAGGCCGAGCCTGGGGGAAACCCTGCGCCCCATGGGGGGGATTCTGCTGCCTTGGGTGGTTTGGGGGAGATTTAGGGGTTTTGGGGTGTTCTGGAGCCTTTTATGGGAGGCTGACGAGGGTGTGGGGTGTGGGAGCTGAGGCTGTGCCCCCCCTTTTTGGGGTCTCATGGCCGGGCGGGTGCTGTCGTTGGGGTCCCTTTGAGACCCGCGCCATGTCACGACATAAAAGCCGTCGCCGCCTCGCCGCCCCCCCAGTGCCTGTCAGGACAGGGCAGGAGCGAGAGGGAGCGAGCCGGAGACCCCCCCAAACAGAGCTTTGGCCGGAGTCCCAGCCTCAAAGGACCCCAAAAAGTTTGGGATCTGAAGGTACCTCCCAAGGATCACCCACCCCAATCCTGGGGACCCCCTCACCCTGGGGGGCTCCTCCTTGCCCCACATTGCTCCCCATCGCCCTGAGGGGCTCATCCTCACCCCGAGGGGCCCCCCACCACCCCGGGGGTCTCCCCTTCACTTTGAGGGGCTCAAACCACCCCAAGGAGCTCCGCAGCACCCTCGGGGCCCCCGCTCACCGTGGGGGGCTCCTTCTTACCCCACGTTGCTCCCCATCACCCCGAAGTGCTCCCCACCACCCTGGGGGTCTCCCCATCACTCTGAGGGGCTTCTCACCACCCCATGGGCTCCCCACAAACCCCAGGGGCTCCCGACCATTCCCCGAGGAGCTCCCCACCACCCTGGGGGGCTCCTGCTTACCCCAAGTTGCTCCCCATCACTCCGACGGTCCCCCCACCGCCCCGAGGGGCTCCCCTTCTCTCTGAGGCCCTTGCCTGCAGGAGAGCCGTGGAAAGGATCTGCAAAGTGGGCGAGTTCCTGGCCAAGTGCTCGTGGCTGCGGGGCAAGGGCTCCGAGCCCCCCAGGGAAGCCCCAAGTCCCCAGAGCAAAGCTCTGAGAGACCACAAAATGGCCGCCCTCCCTGAGGGCCCCCTCAGCCTCCCTGCTGGGCCCGGCCTGCGCCGTGAGGGGGGAGCCGAGGCTGTGCCCCCCTTTTTGGGGTCTTCTTCAAAAAAGATCGAAATTTTGAAGGACTGGGGAGTGAAAAATGGGGTTTTGTGGTTGTAGAGCACGTGGTAAACACAAAAGTTCAAGGATTTGGGTGGACAAATGAGGGATCAAACCCCAGCCCCGTTTTGAGAGAATAAAGTTTTATTTTGGTAAATTTCGTTTTGAGAGGAGAAAGTTTTGAGCAGTTAAAGTTTTGATAGGACAAAGTTTATTTTGGTCAATTTTCATTTTGGGAAAATCCACCCTTTTCAGACCAAAAGCACCGTTGGAGGTCAGAAAACCTCCTTAGAGCGTGCCTGGAGGAGTTTAAAAGGTTCAGGGGCGTGCTTTCGTGGGGGATTTCTCCAGATTAGGTTGAGAGATCTTTCCAACCTTAAAGATTTTATCGTTTCAGGCTAAAAAAAATCTTTTTAAGGGACCACAAAATGGCCGCCCTCCCTGAGGGCTCCCTCAGCCTCCCTCCTGTGCCCGGCCTCCTCCTTTGGCGCCTGCTGAGGTGGCCTCCAACGAGACGGGGGGAGCCCAACCTTAAAGACTTTATACTTTCATGTGAAAAACAAACAAGCAAACAAACAAAAAAAACTACTCTTTTTTTTTTTTTTTAAGGTGCAAACCCCACTTTTTAAAATCCAACCCTCCCTTTTCAAGACCCCAAATTCTCACTGCAGGATTAAACCCTCCTTTTTCACACCAAATCCCAATTTTCAGTGCTAGGGGACCCTGTCTTTAGGGTCCGAAGCCTCATTTTGGGGTTTTAAAACCTTTCCTTTCAGTTCTAAGTCCATTTGTGAGGGCTCAAGGCCGAGCCTGGGGGAAAACCTGCGCCCCATGGGGGGGATTCTGCTGCCTTGGGTGGTTTGGGGGAGATTTAGGGGTTTTGGGGTGTTCTGGGGCCTTTTATGGGGGTTTTGAGGGGAGCTTTGTGCTTTTTTTTGGGGGGGGGTGCTTTCTGAAGCTTTATTTTCGGGGGTGGGGGGGATCCTCGAGCACTGCGTTCAACCTCGAGCCCCACATTCAGTTTTTGGGACCAGATGACCCTGGAGGTCTCTTCCAACCCTAACGACTGAGGACTGTAATTAGCAGAGCCCCCCCCGTTCCCAGAGCCCCCCCATTCCCTGACACGTCCCCGCGTCCCCCCCAGAAGCCACGGGCAGCCATCTCTCCTCAGCCCCTCTGTGCTCCGTGAGGGACCACAAAATGGCCGCCCTCCCTGAGGGCCCCTCAGCCTCCCTGCTGGGCCCGGCCTGCGCCGTGAGGGGGGAGCCGAGGCTGTGCCCCCGTTTTTGGGGTCTCCTCGAAAAAAGATCGAAATTCTGAAGGACTGGGGAGTGAAAAATGGGGTTTTGTGGTTGTAGAGCACGTGGGAAACACAAAAGTTCAAGGCTCTGGGTGGTCAAAATGAGGGGTCGAACCCCTAACCCATTTTGAGAGGAGAAAGTTTTATTTTGGTAAATTTTGTTTTGAGAGGAGAAAGTTTTGAGAGGACAAAGTTTTGAGAAGACATGGTTTTACTTTGGCAAATTTTTATTTTGGGAAAATCCACCCTTTTCAACTCAAAAGCTCCGTTGGAGGTCAGAAAACCTCCTTAGAGCGTGCCTGGAGGAGTTTGAAAGGTTTAGGGGCGCGCTTTCATGGGGGATTTCTCCAGATTAGGTTGAGAGATCTTTCCAGCCTTAAAGATTTTGGGGGAGATTTAGGGGTTTTGGGGTGTTCTGGGGCCTTTTATGGGAGGCTGACGAGGGTGTGGGGTGGGGGAGCTGAGGCCGTGCCCCCCCCTTTTTGGGGTCTCATGGCCGGGCGGGTGCTGTTGTTAGGGTCCCTTTGAGACCCGCGCCATGTCACGACATAAAAGCCGTTGCCGCCTCGCCGCCCCCCCCAGTGCCTGTCAGGACAGGGCAGGAGCGAGAGGGAGCGAGCCGGAGACCCACCCCGCGTGGAGCTTCATTCCCTCCCTTCGCGCCCCCCTCACCATGGCAGACAAACCCCCCCCCGAGCGGCCCCGCTTGGCCTGGGTGGACAGCTGGGCCACCCCCATTGAGGAATCCTCCGACTTCCTCGAGGTGAAGCAGGAGGAGGAGGAGGAGGAGGTCGTGCCGCTGCCGGGCCGTGAGTGCAGAGAAACCCCCGCCACGAACGCGCCGAGCTCCCCCGGGGGGGGGCTCGCCGCCGCCCCTGCCGCCGCTCTCCCCTCATGGCCCCCTTCGCTGTCTCTCCCCCAGCCTTCGACGACCTGGCCGTGTACCAGGAGGAAGAGGAGGCCGTGACCACCATTGACGCCTTTGTAACCAACAAGCAAAAGGTAAAGGCGACCCCCGTGGATGCTTGGGGGCTGGGGGGGGGGCTCCCGGCCGGGGCTCCCCCCCCTCACCGGGGGTCTCCCGCAGAGCCACCTGAGCGAGGAGCAGAAAATGAAGTTTCTGGAGAGCGTCTGCAGCGTCTGCACCACCGCCCGCGAGAAGGGGCTGTCGGCGGGCCTCGACTGCTTCTGTCGCCGCACCGACGTGGCCAGGCACATCGAGGTGAGAAGGGGGTGAGGCGGGCGGCCGGGGGGGGGCTGCTGCAACCTTGGGTGCCGCCGGGGGCTGGGGGCCGGGTGCCAGCTCCCGTCCCGCTCCCCTCCCGCAGATCGTGCTGGCGTCGGAGCCCCAGGACCAGCTGCAGTCTCCGGTGCGAGAGCAAGCCATGCTGGCCGTCGCCGCCTTGAGGTACGCGCCCGGGGCCGCCTCCGGCCTCGACCGAGGGTTCTTGGGTTCGGGAGGCCGGGCCTCGCCTCGCGCCCTCTCCTCGAGGCCGGGCCTCAGCTGCGGCCTCACTCCCCCCCCCCCTCCTCACAGCACGGTGCAGGTGATCAAGGTGAGGGAGATGCTGCGGCTGCTCGACACCTGCTTCCAGAGCGTCTTCCTGCTGCCCCCCAAGGAGAAGCTGAACGCGCGCTTCTATGTGATGGTGGGTGCCGGCGCCCCCTCCCCTCCCCCCCCCTCCCCCCCCCGGGGGGTTCCCCAGGGCCCTTCCCGGGGCGCCCCCAGCCCCACGCTCACCCCACGCTCGTTCCCCCCCCCACTCGCAGACCATGCACGCCGTGGACAGCATGCTGCAGCTGCTGCTGCTCAGCCCGCCGGCCACCAAGCTCCCGGAGAAGCTGCAGAGCGTCGTGCAGGTCTGTCCCGCGCCCGGCTGGGGGGCTTCTCGTCGTCCTGGGGGGCTTCTCGTCGTCCTGGGGGGCTTCTCATCACCCCGAGGGGCTCCTCCTCACCCCAGGTTGCTCCCCCCCACCCCGAGGGGCTCCCCTTCTTCCTGAGGGGCTCCCCCCCAGCCACCCCCAGCCCCCAGCCCCCAGCCCTCCCGAGCCCCGCCGGCAGCTCGCTTTTCTCCTCGCAGGCCCTGATGCGTTTCTGCACCTCCGCGAACGCCCTCGCCCGCAGGAGAGCCATGGAAAGGGTCTGCAAGCTGGGCGAGTTCCTGGCCAAGTGCTCCTCGCTGGAGGTGAGCGGCTCGGCCACCCCCGGCCGCGTCGTTCCCCCCCCTTTCCCCGCAGCCCCCAGAGCCTCGAGGCCGGGGCCTCCTCCCTCCCCGGCCTCCTCTTCAACCTCCTCCTCGCCTTCCGCAGCCCTTCGGGAGGTACCTGAAGATCTCGCAGAGGACGGACCTCATCCTCACCTGCCTGCAGCTTGTGACAGAAGGCGTGTGCGACGAGGACCAGCACTGGGTCTCCTTTCTGCTCGACGCGACCACCCGAGACCCCATCAGCTGGCTGGCGGACGTGAGAGCCCCCCCGCCCTGAGCCCCCTCCCCCGGCCTCGACGCCCCCCCCGGCAGGGAAGGAAAGGAGGCCGCTTTTCACCCCCCCGCGTCCCCCCGGCAGGTCCCGCACTTCGTCAACTTCTTCTTCAAAACGCTGAAGAAGCAGCCGGCGCCCGACGTGCGGAAGAGGCTCCTGGAGCTGCTCGTCCTCCTCACGGAGTGCTTCCCCCGCTCCGTGCTCATGACCGTGCTCTTCATCTGCCCGTCCCAAGAAAGGTACCGGCCCCCGAGCCTCCAGGGCACCCCAAACCGCAGCCCCCGGGGCTCCCCCGATAACCCCGCGGGGCCCCCGCCGATAACGCCCTCTCCGTGCCCGCAGCGCCTCGATGGACATGTGGGAGGTGATGTTTGCCGTGCCCGCCATGGCGAAGCGGCTCCTGCACGAGCTCCACCTGCTGCTGCACGACAGGAACATCCGCGAGTTCCTCGGGGTGGCCGAGGACCTCAGCCTCGTCCGCCTCAGCCTCCTCTACGCCCAGCGCCCCGAAGACCCCGTCCCCAAGGAGCTGCGGGACGTGGAGTGCCTGCAGCGCTGCCTCAGGACCGCCAACTTCCACCTGCTCTGGCTGGCGCTCAAAGGCCTGGCGGCGCTGATGGAGAGGCCGCAGCTGGTGAGCCTCCGCCCTCTTCCCCTCCCCGCTCCCGGCCTCGGCTGGCGGCGCGGCGGCCTCCTCACGCCCCGGTGTTTTCGGCGCAGGCCAAGGCAGGGCAGTGCCTGCTGCCGGACGTGCTGGAGACCCTGCAGTTCGGCAAGCCCCACATCACGGCGGCGGCCCTGGCGGTCTGCGGCAACATCCTCGGCATCGTGGAGAAGAAGGCGGCCAGCCTCACCGCCCTCGAGCTGGTCGACGTGGTCAAGCCTCTCCTGGACAACGTAAGCGGGAGGACGAGCCTCCGCGGCCCCGCGGCGCCCGCCCCGTGCCGGAGCCACGCAGCCGAAACGCCCCGTCCCCCTTCCTCTTCCTCTTCCCCAGGAGGCCGCCGCGGTGCGGGAGAGCTCCATGAAGCTCTTCAAGGCGGCCATGGAGCGCGTGCTGTGGAGGCACAAGACGCAGATGTGGAAGAAGGTGCGCAAGATCCTCGTCCCGCTCTACCTGCGCATGAGCGACGAGACCCACAGCGTGGCCAAGGTAAGCGCCGGCGACGGAGGCTCGCGGCGAGGCCGGAGGGCGCGAGGAGCCGGCGCCGAGCCCCGTGCCTCCGCTGCCTCGCAGGCCTCCCAAGAAGCCCTCATGGCGGCGGCGGAGCTCTTGTGGTGGGATGAGCTGAAGGACGTGGCCCACATGGAGCAGACCTGGAGGATCAGAGCGTGCCTGGTGAGGGCGGCCTCCGCGGCGAGGCTGGCGGGGGGCTCTCGGGGGCTCCCCGAGGTGGGTGGGGGGGGGGGGGGAAGAAACGGGGCCGGGGAGGCTCACCGAGCCTCGCGGCCTCTCCAGCTGCAGCAGGATCGAGACCGGGTAGAGAAGCGCCTACAGCAGAGCCGGGCGTACCTGGAGGACCCTCAGGCATCCGTGCGCGAGGAGACCGTGAGGTTCATCGGTGAGGCCACCTCCCTGCCCCAGCGGCCTCCGCAAGAGGCCCCGCGGCCTCCCCTCGCCCTGCCCGGGGCGGAGGCTGACGGGCGGCTTTGCTCCTAGGGCTCGCCGCGGAGCTCCTCCAGGACCAGAGCGAAGAGAAGCTGCGCGAAATCATCGACAGTGAGTGAGGGGAGCACTGGAGGCCGGGCGGGGGAGGACTGGAGGCCGGGCCTCCGCCCCGGGGGAGGCGCGGTGGAGGCTGGGGGGGGGAACGAATCGGGGGGGCAGCGGGGCGCTCGGAGCGGCTGCTCCCCGCGTTCCTCCCGGCTGGGGGGCTCCCGGAGGGGTCTCCGCGGCCCGAGCGGAGGCTCCAGCCTCTCTCCGTCCTCCCGCAGTCCTGCAGCCCATGATGCACGACGCGGCGCCCTCGGTGCGCGCGGAGACCTCCCGCACCATCCAGGCCCTGCTGCAGCATCGCAAGTGGCTCCGGCGGCTGCCGGTGCCGTGGAACCCGCTGGCGGCGCTCTGCTGCTGGCCTCGAAGGCGCCGCCAGAGGCCGAAGACCGAGCCCCAGCCCGAGGAGAGCCCAGAAGGTTCCGGCTCTGAAGGGACGTCCAAGGACCCATCCCCCTGCCAGAGCAAGGACGACTAGCTCACCTCACGGCCGCAGGGGGTTCGGATGCCTGCAGAGGAGCCTCCGCACCCCCCCCGGGCAGCCTGCTCCACGTTTTGCCGCCCTCACCACAAATAAATTTCGTCCCCATGTTTGTCCGGTGCCTCCTGCGTTCACCCCTCGGCGTGCTCCGAGCTAAAGACCCCCTCGGCCTCTCCTCCTAAGGGAGGCGCTCCGCAGCCTCCATCATCCTCACAGCTCCGCGCCGGCCTCCCTCCTGTGCCCGGCCTCCTCCTTTGGTGCCTGCTGAGGTGGCCTCCAACGAGACGGGGGGAGCCCAACCTTAAAGACTTTATAATTTCATGTGAAAAAAAAAAAAAAAAACCCTACTCTTTTTTTTTTTTTTACGGTCCAAACCCCACTTTTTTTTTTTTAAGTTTTGAGCAGTTAAAGTTTTGATAGGACAAAGTTTATTTTGGTCACGTTTCATTTTGGGTGGTAAAATCCACCCTTTTCAGACCAAAAGCACCGCTGGAGGTCAGAAAACCTCCTTAGACCGTGCCTGGAGGAGTTTAAAAGGTTTAGGGGCGCGCTTTCATGGGGGATTTCTCCAGATTAGGTTGAGAGATCTTTCCAACCTTCAAGATTTTATAATTTCATGTGAAAAAAAAACTCTTTTTTTAAGGTGCAAACCCCACTTTTTAAAATCCAACCCTCCCTTTTCAAGACCCCAAATTCTCACTGCAGGATTAAACCCTCCTTTTTCACACCAAATCCCAATTTTCAGTGCTAGGGGACCCTGTCTTTAGGGTCCGAAGCCTCATTTTGGGGTTTTAAAACCTTTCCTTTCAGTTCTAAGTCCATTTGTGAGGGCTCAAGGCTGAGCCTGGGGGAAAACCTGCGCCCCATGGGGGGGGATTCTGCTGCCTTGGGTGGTTTGGGGGAGATTTAGGGGTTTTGGGGTGTTCTGGGAGGCTTTTAGGGGGGTTTTGAGGGGACCTTGTGAAACTTTATTTTCGGGGGGGGGGGGATCCTCGAGCACTGCGTTCAACCTCGAGCCCCACATTCAGTTTTTGGGACCAGGTGACCCTGGAGGTCTCTTCCAACCCTAACGACTGAGGACTGTAATTAGCAGAGCCCCCCCCGTTCCCAGAGCCCCCCCATTCCCTGACACGTCCCCGCGTCCCCCCCAGAAGCCACGGGCAGCCATCTCTCCTCAGCCCCTCTGTGCTCCGTGAGGGACCACAAAATGGCCGCCCTCCCTGAGGGCCCCTCAGCCTCCCTGCTGGGCCCGGCCTGCGCCGTGAGGGGGGAGCCGAGGCTGTGCCCCCCTTTTTGGGGTCTTCTTCAAAAAAGATCGAAATTTTGAAGGACTGGGGAGTGAAAAATGGGGTTTTGTGGTTGTAGAGCACGTGGGAAACACAAAAGTTCAAGGCTCTGGGTGGACAAATGAGGGATCAAACCCCAGCCCCGTTTTGAGAGAATAAAGTTTTATTTTGGTAAATTTTGTTTTGAGAGGAGAAAGTTTTGAGCAGTTAAAGTTCTGATAGGACAAAGTTTATTTTGGTCAATTTTCATTTTGGGAAAATCCACCCTTTTCAGACCAAAAGCACCGTTGGAGGTCAGAAAACCTCCTTAGACCGTGCCTGGAGGAGTTTGAAAGGTTTAGGGGCGCGCTTTCATGGGGGATTTCTCCAGATTAGGTTGAGAGATCTTTCCAACCTTAAAGATTTTATCATTTCAGGCTAAAAAAAATCTTTTTAAGGGACCACAAAATGGCCACCCTCCCTGAGGGCTCCCTCAGCCTCCCTCCTGTGCCCGGCCTCCTCCTTTGGCGCCTGCTGAGGTGGCCTCCAACGAGACGGGGGGAGCCCAACCTTAAAGACTTTATACTTTCATGTGAAAAACAAACAAGCAAACAAACAAAAAAAACTACTCTTTTTTTTTTTTTTTAAGGTGCAAACCCCACTTTTTTAAATCCAACCCTCCCTTTTCAAGACCCCAAATTCTCACTGCAGGATTAAACCCTCCTTTTTCACACCAAATCCCAGTTTTCAGTGCTAGGGGACCCTGTCTTTAGGGTCGGAAGCCTCATTTTGGGATTTTAAAACCTCTCTGTGCTCCCCTCTGTGCTCCGTGAGGGACCACAAAATGGCCGCCCTCCGTGAGGGCCCCTCAGCCTCCCTGCTGGGCCCGGCCTGCGCCGTGAGGGGGGAGCCGAGGCTGTGCCCCCCTTTTTGGGGTCGCCTCGAAAACAAATCGAAATTCTGAAGGACTGGGGTGGAAAACGGGGTTTTGTGGGTTTACGGCACACAGTAAAGAGCAAAAGTTCAAGGATTTGGGTGGAAAAATGAGGGGTCACACCCCAGCCCTGTTTTGAGAGAATAAAGTTTTATTTTGGTAAATTTGGTTTTGAGAGAATAAAGTTTTGAGAGGATTAAGTTTTGAGAGGACAAAGTTTATTTTGGTCAAGTTTTATTATGGGAAATCCCACCCTTTTCAGCCCAAAAGCTCTGTTTGAGACCAGAAAACCTCCTTGGAGGTCCTCCTTGGACCATGCCTGGAGGACTTTAAAAGGTTTAAGGGCATGCTTTCATGGGGGATTTCTCCAAAATTAGGTTAAGAGATCTTTCCAACCTTAAAGATTTTGTAATTTTTGGCTATAAACCTCTTTTTTTAAGGTGCAAACCCCACTTTTTAAAATCCAACCCTCCCTTTTCAAGACCCCAAATTCTCACTGCAGGATTAAACCCTCCTTTTTCACACCAAATCCCAATTTTCAGTGCTAGGGGACCCTGTCTTTAGGGTCCGAAGCCTCATTTTGGGGTTTTAAAACCTTTCCTTTCAGTTCTAAGTCCATTTGTGAGGGCTCAAGGCCGAGCCTGGGGGAAAACCTGCGCCCCATGGGGGGGGATTCTGCTGCCTTGGGTGGTTTGGGGGAGATTTAGGGGTTTTGGGGTGTTCTGGGGCCTTTTATGGGAGGCTGACGAGGGTGTGGGGTGGGGGAGCTGAGGCCGTGCCCCCCCCTTTTTGGGGTCTCATGGCCGGGCGGGTGCTGTTGTTAGGGTCCCTTTGTGACCTGGGGGTGGTCCCTTAGTGACCCGCGCCATGTCACGACATAAAAGCCGTTGCCGCCTCGCCGCCCCCCCCAGTGCCTGTCAGGACAGGGCAGGAGCGAGAGGGAGCGAGCCGGAGACCCACCCCGCGTGGAGCTTCATTCCCTCCCTTCGCGCCCCCCTCACCATGGCAGACAAACCCCCCCCCGAGCGGCCCCGCTTGGCCTGGGTGGACAGCTGGGCCACCCCCATTGAGGAATCCTCCGACTTCCTCGAGGTGAAGCAGGAGGAGGAGGAGGTCGTGCCGCTGCCGGGCCGTGAGTGCAGAGAAACCCCCGCCACGAACGCGCCGAGCTCCCCCGGGGGGGGGCTCGCCGCCGCCCCTGCCGCCGCTCTCCCCTCATGGCCCCCTTCGCTGTCTCTCCCCCAGCCTTCGACGACCTGGCCGTGTACCAGGAGGAAGAGGAGGCCGTGACCACCATTGACGCCTTTGTAACCAACAAGCAAAAGGTAAAGGCGACCCCCGTGGATGCTTGGGGGCTGGGGGGGGGGCTCCCGGCCGGGGCTCCCCCCCCTCACCGGGGGTCTCCCGCAGAGCCACCTGAGCGAGGAGCAGAAAATGAAGTTTCTGGAGAGCGTCTGCAGCGTCTGCACCACCGCCCGCGAGAAGGGGCTGTCGGCGGGCCTCGACTGCTTCTGTCGCCGCACCGACGTGGCCAGGCACATCGAGGTGAGAAGGGGGTGAGGCGGGCGGCCGGGGGGGGGCTGCTGCAACCTTGGGTGCCGCCGGGGGCTGGGGGCCGGGTGCCAGCTCCCGTCCCGCTCCCCTCCCGCAGATCGTGCTGGCGTCGGAGCCCCAGGACCAGCTGCAGTCTCCGGTGCGAGAGCAAGCCATGCTGGCCGTCGCCGCCTTGAGGTACGCGCCCGGGGCCGCCTCCGGCCTCGACCGAGGGTTCTTGGGTTCGGGAGGCCGGGCCTCGCCTCGCGCCCTCTCCTCGAGGCCGGGCCTCAGCTGCGGCCTCACTCCCCCCCCCCCTCCTCACAGCACGGTGCAGGTGATCAAGGTGAGGGAGATGCTGCGGCTGCTCGACACCTGCTTCCAGAGCGTCTTCCTGCTGCCCCCCAAGGAGAAGCTGAACGCGCGCTTCTATGTGATGGTGGGTGCCGGCGCCCCCTCCCCTCCCCCCCCTCCCCTCCCCGGGGGATTCCCCAGGGCCCTTCCCGGGGCGCCCCCAGCCCCACGCTCACCCCACGCTCGTTCCCCCCCCACTCGCAGACCATGCACGCCGTGGACAGCATGCTGCAGCTGCTGCTGCTCAGCCCGCCGGCCACCAAGCTCCCGGAGAAGCTGCAGAGCGTCGTGCAGGTCTGTCCCGCGCCCGGCTGGGGGGCTTCTCGTCGTCCTGGGGGGCTTCTCGTCGTCCTGGGGGGCTTCTCATCACCCCGAGGGGCTCCTCCTCACCCCAGGTTGCTCCCCCCCACCCCGAGGGGCTCCCCTTCTTCCTGAGGGGCTCCCCCCCAGCCACCCCCAGCCCCCAGCCCCCAGCCCTCCCGAGCCCCGCCGGCAGCTCGCTTTTCTCCTCGCAGGCCCTGATGCGTTTCTGCACCTCCGCGAACGCCCTCGCCCGCAGGAGAGCCATGGAAAGGGTCTGCAAGCTGGGCGAGTTCCTGGCCAAGTGCTCCTCGCTGGAGGTGAGCGGCTCGGCCACCCCCGGCCGCGTCGTTCCCCCCCCTTTCCCCGCAGCCCCCAGAGCCTCGAGGCCGGGGCCTCCTCCCTCCCCGGCCTCCTCTTCAACCTCCTCCTCGCCTTCCGCAGCCCTTCGGGAGGTACCTGAAGATCTCGCAGAGGACGGACCTCATCCTCACCTGCCTGCAGCTTGTGACAGAAGGCGTGTGCGACGAGGACCAGCACTGGGTCTCCTTTCTGCTCGACGCGACCACCCGAGACCCCATCAGCTGGCTGGCGGACGTGAGAGCCCCCCCGCCCTGAGCCCCCTCCCCCGGCCTCGACGCCCCCCCCGGCAGGGAAGGAAAGGAGGCCGCTTTTCACCCCCCCGCGTCCCCCCGGCAGGTCCCGCACTTCGTCAACTTCTTCTTCAAAACGCTGAAGAAGCAGCCGGCGCCCGACGTGCGGAAGAGGCTCCTGGAGCTGCTCGTCCTCCTCACGGAGTGCTTCCCCCGCTCCGTGCTCATGACCGTGCTCTTCATCTGCCCGTCCCAAGAAAGGTACCGGCCCCCGAGCCTCCAGGGCACCCCAAACCGCAGCCCCCGGGGCTCCCCCGATAACCCCGCGGGGCCCCCGCCGATAACGCCCTCTCCGTGCCCGCAGCGCCTCGATGGACATGTGGGAGGTGATGTTTGCCGTGCCCGCCATGGCGAAGCGGCTCCTGCACGAGCTCCACCTGCTGCTGCACGACAGGAACATCCGCGAGTTCCTCGGGGTGGCCGAGGACCTCAGCCTCGTCCGCCTCAGCCTCCTCTACGCCCAGCGCCCCGAAGACCCCGTCCCCAAGGAGCTGCGGGACGTGGAGTGCCTGCAGCGCTGCCTCAGGACCGCCAACTTCCACCTGCTCTGGCTGGCGCTCAAAGGCCTGGCGGCGCTGATGGAGAGGCCGCAGCTGGTGAGCCTCCGCCCTCTTCCCCTCCCCGCTCCCGGCCTCGGCTGGCGGCGCGGCGGCCTCCTCACGCCCCGGTGTTTTCGGCGCAGGCCAAGGCAGGGCAGTGCCTGCTGCCGGACGTGCTGGAGACCCTGCAGTTCGGCAAGCCCCACATCACGGCGGCGGCCCTGGCGGTCTGCGGCAACATCCTCGGCATCGTGGAGAAGAAGGCGGCCAGCCTCACCGCCCTCGAGCTGGTCGACGTGGTCAAGCCTCTCCTGGACAACGTAAGCGGGAGGACGAGCCTCCGCGGCCCCGCGGCGCCCGCCCCGTGCCGGAGCCACGCAGCCGAAACGCCCCGTCCCCCTTCCTCTTCCTCTTCCCCAGGAGGCCGCCGCGGTGCGGGAGAGCTCCATGAAGCTCTTCAAGGCGGCCATGGAGCGCGTGCTGTGGAGGCACAAGACGCAGATGTGGAAGAAGGTGCGCAAGATCCTCGTCCCGCTCTACCTGCGCATGAGCGACGAGACCCACAGCGTGGCCAAGGTAAGCGCCGGCGACGGAGGCTCGCGGCGAGGCCGGAGGGCGCGAGGAGCCGGCGCCGAGCCCCGTGCCTCCGCTGCCTCGCAGGCCTCCCAAGAAGCCCTCATGGCGGCGGCGGAGCTCTTGTGGTGGGATGAGCTGAAGGACGTGGCCCACATGGAGCAGACCTGGAGGATCAGAGCGTGCCTGGTGAGGGCGGCCTCCGCGGCGAGGCTGGCGGGGGGCTCTCGGGGGCTCCCCGAGGTGGGTGGGGGGGGGGGGAAGAAACGGGGCCGGGGAGGCTCACCGAGCCTCGCGGCCTCTCCAGCTGCAGCAGGATCGAGACCGGGTAGAGAAGCGCCTACAGCAGAGCCGGGCGTACCTGGAGGACCCTCAGGCATCCGTGCGCGAGGAGACCGTGAGGTTCATCGGTGAGGCCACCTCCCTGCCCCAGCGGCCTCCGCAAGAGGCCCCGCGGCCTCCCCTCGCCCTGCCCGGGGCGGAGGCTGACGGGCGGCTTTGCTCCTAGGGCTCGCCGCGGAGCTCCTCCAGGACCAGAGCGAAGAGAAGCTGCGCGAAATCATCGACAGTGAGTGAGGGGAGCACTGGAGGCCGGGCGGGGGAGGACTGGAGGCCGGGCCTCCGCCCCGGGGGAGGCGCGGTGGAGGCTGGGGGGGGGAACGAATCGGGGGGGCAGCGGGGCGCTCGGAGCGGCTGCTCCCCGCGTTCCTCCCGGCTGAGGGGCTCCCGGAGGGGTCTCCGCGGCCCGAGCGGAGGCTCCAGCCTCTCTCCGTCCTCCCGCAGTCCTGCAGCCCATGATGCACGACGCGGCGCCCTCGGTGCGCGCGGAGACCTCCCGCACCATCCAGGCCCTGCTGCAGCATCGCAAGTGGCTCCGGCGGCTGCCGGTGCCGTGGAACCCGCTGGCGGCGCTCTGCTGCTGGCCTCGAAGGCGCCGCCAGAGGCCGAAGACCGAGCCCCAGCCCGAGGAGAGCCCAGAAGGTTCCGGCTCTGAAGGGACGTCCAAGGACCCATCCCCCTGCCAGAGCAAGGACGACTAGCTCACCTCACGGCCGCAGGGGGTTCGGATGCCTGCAGAGGAGCCTCCGCACCCCCCCCGGGCAGCCTGCTCCACGTTTTGCCGCCCTCACCACAAATAAATTTCGTCCCCATGTTTGTCCGGTGCCTCCTGCGTTCACCCCTCGGCGTGCTCCGAGCTAAAGACCCCCTCGGCCTCTCCTCCTAAGGGAGGCGCTCCGCAGCCTCCATCATCCTCACAGCTCCGCGCCGGCCTCCCTCCTGTGCCCGGCCTCCTCCTTTGGTGCCTGCTGAGGTGGCCTCCAACGAGACGGGGGGAGCCCAACCTTAAAGACTTTATAATTTCATGTGAAAAAAAAAAAAAAAACCCTACTCTTTTTTTTTTTTTTACGGTCCAAACCCCACTTTTTTTTTTTAAGTTTTGAGCAGTTAAAGTTTTGATAGGACAAAGTTTATTTTGGTCACGTTTCATTTTGGGTGGTAAAATCCACCCTTTTCAGACCAAAAGCACCGCTGGAGGTCAGAAAACCTCCTTAGACCGTGCCTGGAGGAGTTTGAAAGGTTTAGGGGCGCGCTTTCATGGGGGATTTCTCCAAATTAGGTTGAGAGATCTTTCCAACCTTAAAGATTTTATCGTTTCAAGCTGAAAATAAACCTCTTTAAGGGACCACAAAATGGCCGCCCTCCCTGAGGGCCCCCTCAGCCTCCCTGCTGGGCCCGCCTGCACCGTGAGGGGGGAGCCGAGGCTGTGCCCCCCTTTTTGGGGTCTCCTCGAAAAAGAAATCGAAATTCTGAAGGACTCGGGGGTGGAAAACGGGGTTTTGTAGTTTTATGGCACACAGTAAAGAGCAAAAGTTCAAGGATTTGGGTGGACAAATGAGGGGTCACACCCCAGCCCCATTTTGAGAGGAGAGAGTTTTCTTTGGGTAAATTTTGTTTTGAGAGGATAAAGTTTTGAGAGGACAAAGTTTACTTTGGTCAAGGTTTATTTTGGGAAAATCCACCCTTTTCAGCCCAAAAGCTCTGTTGGAGGTCAGAAAACCTCCTTGGAGGTCCAGAGTTTAAAAGGTTTAGGGGCGTGCTTTCATGGGGGATTTCTCCAAATTAGGTTGAGAGATCTTTCCAACCTTCAAGATTTTATCATTTCAGGCTAAAAAAAATCTTTTTAAGGGACCACAAAATGGCCGCCCTCCCTGAGGGCTCCCTCAGCCTCCCTCCTGTGCCCGGCCTCCTCCTTTGGTGCCTGCTGAGGTGGCCTCCAACGAGACGGGGGGAGCCCAACCTTAAAGACTTTATAATTTTATGTGAAAAACAAACAAGCAAACAAACAAACAAAACTACTCTTTTTTTTTTCTTTAAGGTCCAAACCCCACTTTTTTTTAAAGTTTTGCGCAGTTAAAGTTTTGATAGGACAAAGTTTACTTTGGTCACGTTTCATTTTGGGTGGTAAAATCCACCCTTTTCAGACCAAAAGCACCGTTGGAGGTCAGAAAACCTCCTTAGACCGTGCCTGGAGGAGTTTAAAAGGTTTAGGGGCGTGCTTTCATGGGGGATTTCTCCAGATTAGGTTGAGAGATCTTTCCAACCTTCAAGATTTTATAATTTCATGTGAAAAAAAAAGTCTTTTTTTAAGGTACAAACCCCACTTTTTAAAATCCAACCCTCCCTTTTCAAGACCCCAAATTCTCACTGCAGGATTAAACCCTCCTTTTTCACACCAAATCCCAATTTTCAGTGCTAGGGGACCCTGTCTTTAGGGTCTGAAGCCTCATTTTGGGGTTTTAAAACCTTTCCTTTCAGTTCTAAGTCCATTTGTGAGGGCTCAAGGCCGAGCCTGGGGGAAAACCTGCGCCCCATGGGGGGGATTCTGGTGCCTTGGGTGGTTTGGGGGAGATTTAGGGGTTTTGCGGTGTTCTGGGAGGCTTTTAGGGGGGTTTTGAGGGGAGCTTTGTGCTTTTTTTGGGAGGGGAGGGGGGGGTGCTTTGTGAAGCTTTATTTTCGGGGGTGGGGGGGATCCTCGAGCACTGCGTTCAACCTCGAGCCCCACATTCAGTTTTTGGGACCAGGTGACCCTGGAGGTCTCTTCCAACCCTAACGACTGAGGACTGTAATTAGCAGAGGCCCTCCCGTTCCCAGAGCCCCCCCATTCCCTGACACGTCCCCGCGTCCCCCCCAGAAGCCACGGGCAGCCATCTCTCCTCAGCCCCTCTGTGCTCCGTGAGGGACCACAAAATGGCCACCCTCCCTGAGGGCCCCCTCAGCCTCCCTGCTGGGCCCGGCCTGCGCCGTGAGGGGGGAGCCGAGGCTGTGCCCCCCTTTTTGGGGTCGCCTCGAAAAAAAATCGAAATTCTGAAGGACTGGGGGTGGAAAGCGGGGTTGTGTGGGTTTAGAGCTTTAGAGCACATGGTAAACACAAAATTTCAAGGATTTGGGTGGACAAATGAGGGGTCGAACCCCAGCCCCGTTTTCAGAGAATAAAGTTTTATTTTGGTAAATTTCGTTTTGAGAGGAGAAAGTTTTGAGCAGTTAAAGTTCTGATAGGACAAAGTTTATTTTGGTCAATTTTCATTTTGGGAAAATCCACCCTTTTCAGACCAAAAGCACCGTTGGAGGTCAGAAAACCTCCTTAGACCGTGCCTGGAGGAGTTTGAAAGGTTTAGGGGCGCGCTTTCATGGGGGATTTCTCCAGATTAGGTTGAGAGATCTTTCCAACCTTAAAGATTTTATCATTTCAGGCTAAAAAAAATCTTTTTAAGGGACCACAAAATGGCCACCCTCCCTGAGGGCTCCCTCAGCCTCCCTCCTGTGCCCGGCCTCCTCCTTTGGCGCCTGCTGAGGTGGCCTCCAACGAGACGGGGGGAGCCCAACCTTAAAGACTTTATAATTTCATGTGAGAAACAAACAAGCAAACAAACAAAAAAAACTACTCTTTTTTTTTTTTTTTTAAGGTGCAAACCCCACTTTTTAAAATCCAACCCTCCCTTTTCAAGACCCCAAATTCTCACTGCAGGATTAAACCCTCCTTTTTCACACCAAATCCCAATTTTCAGTGCTAGGGGACCCTGTCTTTAGGGTCCGAAGCCTCATTTTGGGGTTTTAAAACCTTTCGTTTCAGTTCTAAGTCCATTTGTGAGGGCTCAAGGCCGAGCCTGGGGGAAACCCTGCGCCCCATGGGGGGGATTCTGCTGCCTTGGGTGGTTTGGGGGAGATTTAGGGGTTTTGGGGTGTTCTGGAGCCTTTTATGGGAGGCTGACGAGGGTGTGGGGTGTGGGAGCTGAGGCTGTGCCCCCCCTTTTTGGGGTCTCATGGCCGGGCGGGTGCTGTCGTTGGGGTCCCTTTGAGACCCGCGCCATGTCACGACATAAAAGCCGTCGCCGCCTCGCCGCCCCCCCAGTGCCTGTCAGGACAGGGCAGGAGCGAGAGGGAGCGAGCCGGAGACCCCCCCAAACAGAGCTTTGGCCGGAGTCCCAGCCTCAAAGGACCCCAAAAAGTTTGGGATCTGAAGGTACCTCCCAAGGATCACCCACCCCAATCCTGGGGACCCCCTCACCCTGGGGGGCTCCTCCTTGCCCCACATTGCTCCCCATCGCCCTGAGGGGCTCATCCTCACCCCGAGGGGCCCCCCACCACCCCGGGGGTCTCCCCTTCACTTTGAGGGGCTCAAACCACCCCAAGGAGCTCCGCAGCACCCTCGGGGCCCCCGCTCACCGTGGGGGGCTCCTTCTTACCCCACGTTGCTCCCCATCACCCCGAAGTGCTCCCCACCACCCTGGGGGTCTCCCCATCACTCTGAGGGGCTTCTCACCACCCCATGGGCTCCCCACAAACCCCAGGGGCTCCCGACCATTCCCCGAGGAGCTCCCCACCACCCTGGGGGGCTCCTGCTTACCCCAAGTTGCTCCCCATCACTCCGACGGTCCCCCCACCGCCCCGAGGGGCTCCCCTTCTCTCTGAGGCCCTTGCCTGCAGGAGAGCCGTGGAAAGGATCTGCAAAGTGGGCGAGTTCCTGGCCAAGTGCTCGTGGCTGCGGGGCAAGGGCTCCGAGCCCCCCAGGGAAGCCCCAAGTCCCCAGAGCAAAGCTCTGAGAGACCACAAAATGGCCGCCCTCCCTGAGGGCCCCCTCAGCCTCCCTGCTGGGCCCGCCTGCACCGTGAGGGGGGAGCCGAGGCTGTGTCCCCCTTTTTGGGGTCTTCTTCAAAAAAGATCGAAATTTTGAAGGACTGGGGAGTGAAAAATGGGGTTTTGTGGTTGTAGAGCACGTGGGAAACACAAAAGTTCAAGGATTTGGGTGGACAAATGAGGGATCAAACCCCAGCCCCGTTTTGAGAGAATAAAGTTTTATTT
The DNA here is from genome assembly GCF_964034855.1 of Anser brachyrhynchus. Taxonomy (NCBI): domain Eukaryota; kingdom Metazoa; phylum Chordata; class Aves; order Anseriformes; family Anatidae; genus Anser; species Anser brachyrhynchus. The sequence continues at coordinate 190,483 of NC_137729.1, read as the reverse complement.
TGGTAAATTTCGTTTTGAGAGGAGAAAGTTTTGAGCAGTTAAAGTTTTGATAGGACAAAGTTTATTTTGGTCAATTTTCATTTTGGGAAAATCCACCCTTTTCAGACCAAAAGCACCGTTGGAGGTCAGAAAACCTCCTTAGAGCGTGCCTGGAGGAGTTTAAAAGGTTCAGGGGCGTGCTTTCGTGGGGGATTTCTCCAGATTAGGTTGAGAGATCTTTCCAACCTTAAAGATTTTATCGTTTCAGGCTAAAAAAAATCTTTTTAAGGGACCACAAAATGGCCGCCCTCCCTGAGGGCTCCCTCAGCCTCCCTCCTGTGCCCGGCCTCCTCCTTTGGCGCCTGCTGAGGTGGCCTCCAACGAGACGGGGGGAGCCCAACCTTAAAGACTTTATACTTTCATGTGAAAAACAAACAAGCAAACAAACAAAAAAAACTACTCTTTTTTTTTTTTTTTAAGGTGCAAACCCCACTTTTTAAAATCCAACCCTCCCTTTTCAAGACCCCAAATTCTCACTGCAGGATTAAACCCTCCTTTTTCACACCAAATCCCAATTTTCAGTGCTAGGGGACCCTGTCTTTAGGGTCCGAAGCCTCATTTTGGGGTTTTAAAACCTTTCCTTTCAGTTCTAAGTCCATTTGTGAGGGCTCAAGGCCGAGCCTGGGGGAAAACCTGCGCCCCATGGGGGGGATTCTGCTGCCTTGGGTGGTTTGGGGGAGATTTAGGGGTTTTGGGGTGTTCTGGGGCCTTTTATGGGGGTTTTGAGGGGAGCTTTGTGCTTTTTTTTGGGGGGGGGTGCTTTCTGAAGCTTTATTTTTGGGGGTGGGGGGGATCCTCGAGCACTGCGTTCAACCTCGAGCCCCACATTCAGTTTTTGGGACCAGATGACCCTGGAGGTCTCTTCCAACCCTAACGACTGAGGACTGTAATTAGCAGAGCCCCCCCCGTTCCCAGAGCCCCCCCATTCCCTGACACGTCCCCGCGTCCCCCCCAGAAGCCACGGGCAGCCATCTCTCCTCAGCCCCTCTGTGCTCCGTGAGGGACCACAAAATGGCCGCCCTCCCTGAGGGCCCCTCAGCCTCCCTGCTGGGCCCGGCCTGCGCCGTGAGGGGGGAGCCGAGGCTGTGCCCCCGTTTTTGGGGTCTCCTCGAAAAAAGATCGAAATTCTGAAGGACTGGGGAGTGAAAAATGGGGTTTTGTGGTTGTAGAGCACGTGGGAAACACAAAAGTTCAAGGCTCTGGGTGGTCAAAATGAGGGGTCGAACCCCTAACCCATTTTGAGAGGAGAAAGTTTTATTTTGGTAAATTTTGTTTTGAGAGGAGAAAGTTTTGAGAGGACAAAGTTTTGAGAAGACATGGTTTTACTTTGGCAAATTTTTATTTTGGGAAAATCCACCCTTTTCAACTCAAAAGCTCCGTTGGAGGTCAGAAAACCTCCTTAGAGCGTGCCTGGAGGAGTTTGAAAGGTTTAGGGGCGCGCTTTCATGGGGGATTTCTCCAGATTAGGTTGAGAGATCTTTCCAGCCTTAAAGATTTTGGGGGAGATTTAGGGGTTTTGGGGTGTTCTGGGGCCTTTTATGGGAGGCTGACGAGGGTGTGGGGTGGGGGAGCTGAGGCCGTGCCCCCCCCTTTTTGGGGTCTCATGGCCGGGCGGGTGCTGTTGTTAGGGTCCCTTTGAGACCCGCGCCATGTCACGACATAAAAGCCGTTGCCGCCTCGCCGCCCCCCCCAGTGCCTGTCAGGACAGGGCAGGAGCGAGAGGGAGCGAGCCGGAGACCCACCCCGCGTGGAGCTTCATTCCCTCCCTTCGCGCCCCCCTCACCATGGCAGACAAACCCCCCCCCGAGCGGCCCCGCTTGGCCTGGGTGGACAGCTGGGCCACCCCCATTGAGGAATCCTCCGACTTCCTCGAGGTGAAGCAGGAGGAGGAGGAGGAGGAGGTCGTGCCGCTGCCGGGCCGTGAGTGCAGAGAAACCCCCGCCACGAACGCGCCGAGCTCCCCCGGGGGGGGGCTCGCCGCCGCCCCTGCCGCCGCTCTCCCCTCATGGCCCCCTTCGCTGTCTCTCCCCCAGCCTTCGACGACCTGGCCGTGTACCAGGAGGAAGAGGAGGCCGTGACCACCATTGACGCCTTTGTAACCAACAAGCAAAAGGTAAAGGCGACCCCCGTGGATGCTTGGGGGCTGGGGGGGGGGCTCCCGGCCGGGGCTCCCCCCCCTCACCGGGGGTCTCCCGCAGAGCCACCTGAGCGAGGAGCAGAAAATGAAGTTTCTGGAGAGCGTCTGCAGCGTCTGCACCACCGCCCGCGAGAAGGGGCTGTCGGCGGGCCTCGACTGCTTCTGTCGCCGCACCGACGTGGCCAGGCACATCGAGGTGAGAAGGGGGTGAGGCGGGCGGCCGGGGGGGGGCTGCTGCAACCTTGGGTGCCGCCGGGGGCTGGGGGCCGGGTGCCAGCTCCCGTCCCGCTCCCCTCCCGCAGATCGTGCTGGCGTCGGAGCCCCAGGACCAGCTGCAGTCTCCGGTGCGAGAGCAAGCCATGCTGGCCGTCGCCGCCTTGAGGTACGCGCCCGGGGCCGCCTCCGGCCTCGACCGAGGGTTCTTGGGTTCGGGAGGCCGGGCCTCGCCTCGCGCCCTCTCCTCGAGGCCGGGCCTCAGCTGCGGCCTCACTCCCCCCCCCCTCTCCTCGCAGCACGGTGCAGGTGATCAAGGTGAGGGAGATGCTGCGGCTGCTCGACACCTGCTTCCAGAGCGTCTTCCTGCTGCCCCCCAAGGAGAAGCTGAACGCGCGCTTCTATGTGATGGTGGGTGCCGGCGCCCCCTCCCCTCCCCCCCCCTCCCCCCCCCCGGGGGGTTCCCCAGGGCCCTTCCCGGGGCGCCCCCAGCCCCACGCTCACCCCACGCTCGTTCCCCCCCCACTCGCAGACCATGCACGCCGTGGACAGCATGCTGCAGCTGCTGCTGCTCAGCCCGCCGGCCACCAAGCTCCCGGAGAAGCTGCAGAGCATCGTGCAGGTCTGTCCCGCGCCCGGCTGGGGGGCTTCTCGTCGTCCTGGGGGGCTTCTCGTCGTCCTGGGGGGCTTCTCATCACCCCGAGGGGCTCCTCCTCACCCCAGGTTGCTCCCCCCCACCCCGAGGGGCTCCCCTTCTTCCTGAGGGGCTCCCCCCCAGCCACCCCCAGCCCCCAGCCCCCAGCCCTCCCGAGCCCCGCCGGCAGCTCGCTTTTCTCCTCGCAGGCCCTGATGCGTTTCTGCACCTCCGCGAACGCCCTCGCCCGCAGGAGAGCCATGGAAAGGGTCTGCAAGCTGGGCGAGTTCCTGGCCAAGTGCTCCTCGCTGGAGGTGAGCGGCTCGGCCACCCCCGGCCGCGTCGTTCCCCCCCCCTTTCCCCGCAGCCCCCAGAGCCTCGAGGCCGGGGCCTCCTCCCTCCCCGGCCTCCTCTTCAACCTCCTCCTCGCCTTCCGCAGCCCTTCGGGAGGTACCTGAAGATCTCGCAGAGGACGGACCTCATCCTCACCTGCCTGCAGCTTGTGACAGAAGGCGTGTGCGACGAGGACCAGCACTGGGTCTCCTTTCTGCTCGACGCGACCACCCGAGACCCCATCAGCTGGCTGGCGGACGTGAGAGCCCCCCCGCCCTGAGCCCCCTCCCCCGGCCTCGACGCCCCCCCCGGCAGGGAAGGAAAGGAGGCCGCTTTTCACCCCCCCGCGTCCCCCCGGCAGGTCCCGCACTTCGTCAACTTCTTCTTCAAAACGCTGAAGAAGCAGCCGGCGCCCGACGTGCGGAAGAGGCTCCTGGAGCTGCTCGTCCTCCTCACGGAGTGCTTCCCCCGCTCCGTGCTCATGACCGTGCTCTTCATCTGCCCGTCCCAAGAAAGGTACCGGCCCCCGAGCCTCCAGGGCACCCCAAACCGCAGCCCCCGGGGCTCCCCCGATAACCCCGCGGGGCCCCCGCCGATAACGCCCTCTCCGTGCCCGCAGCGCCTCGATGGACATGTGGGAGGTGATGTTTGCCGTGCCCGCCATGGCGAAGCGGCTCCTGCACGAGCTCCACCTGCTGCTGCACGACAGGAACATCCGCGAGTTCCTCGGGGTGGCCGAGGACCTCAGCCTCGTCCGCCTCAGCCTCCTCTACGCCCAGCGCCCCGAAGACCCCGTCCCCAAGGAGCTGCGGGACGTGGAGTGCCTGCAGCGCTGCCTCAGGACCGCCAACTTCCACCTGCTCTGGCTGGCGCTCAAAGGCCTGGCGGCGCTGATGGAGAGGCCGCAGCTGGTGAGCCTCCGCCCTCTTCCCCTCCCCGCTCCCGGCCTCGGCTGGCGGCGCGGCGGCCTCCTCACGCCCCGGTGTTTTCGGCGCAGGCCAAGGCAGGGCAGTGCCTGCTGCCGGACGTGCTGGAGACCCTGCAGTTCGGCAAGCCCCACATCACGGCGGCGGCCCTGGCGGTCTGCGGCAACATCCTCGGCATCGTGGAGAAGAAGGCGGCCAGCCTCACCGCCCTCGAGCTGGTCGACGTGGTCAAGCCTCTCCTGGACAACGTAAGCGGGAGGACGAGCCTCCGCGGCCCCGCGGCGCCCGCCCCGTGCCGGAGCCACGCAGCCGAAACGCCCCGTCCCCCTTCCTCTTCCTCTTCCCCAGGAGGCCGCCGCGGTGCGGGAGAGCTCCATGAAGCTCTTCAAGGCGGCCATGGAGCGCGTGCTGTGGAGGCACAAGACGCAGATGTGGAAGAAGGTGCGCAAGATCCTCGTCCCGCTCTACCTGCGCATGAGCGACGAGACCCACAGCGTGGCCAAGGTAAGCGCCGGCGACGGAGGCTCGCGGCGAGGCCGGAGGGCGCGAGGAGCCGGCGCCGAGCCCCGTGCCTCCGCTGCCTCGCAGGCCTCCCAAGAAGCCCTCATGGCGGCGGCGGAGCTCTTGTGGTGGGATGAGCTGAAGGACGTGGCCCACATGGAGCAGACCTGGAGGATCAGAGCGTGCCTGGTGAGGGCGGCCTCCGCGGCGAGGCTGGCGGGGGGCTCTCGGGGGCTCCCCGAGGTGGGTGGGGGGGGGGGGAAGAAACGGGGCCGGGGAGGCTCACCGAGCCTCGCGGCCTCTCCAGCTGCAGCAGGATCGAGACCGGGTAGAGAAGCGCCTACAGCAGAGCCGGGCGTACCTGGAGGACCCTCAGGCATCCGTGCGCGAGGAGACCGTGAGGTTCATCGGTGAGGCCACCTCCCTGCCCCAGCGGCCTCCGCAAGAGGCCCCGCGGCCTCCCCTCGCCCTGCCCGGGGCGGAGGCTGACGGGCGGCTTTGCTCCTAGGGCTCGCCGCGGAGCTCCTCCAGGACCAGAGCGAAGAGAAGCTGCGCGAAATCATCGACAGTGAGTGAGGGGAGCACTGGAGGCCAGGCGGGGGAGGACTGGAGGCCGGGCCTCCGCCCCGGGGGAGGCGCGGTGGAGGCTGGGGGGGGGGAACGAATCGGGGGGGCCGCGGGGCGCTCGGAGCGGCTGCTCCCCGCGTTCCTCCCGGCTGGGGGGCTCCCGGAGGGGTCTCCGCGGCCCGAGCGGAGGCTCCAGCCTCTCTCCGTCCTCCCGCAGTCCTGCAGCCCATGATGCACGACGCGGCGCCCTCGGTGCGCGCGGAGACCTCCCGCACCATCCAGGCCCTGCTGCAGCATCGCAAGTGGCTCCGGCGGCTGCCGGTGCCGTGGAACCCGCTGGCGGCGCTCTGCTGCTGGCCTCGAAGGCGCCGCCAGAGGCCGAAGACCGAGCCCCAGCCCGAGGAGAGCCCAGAAGGTTCCGGCTCTGAAGGGACGTCCAAGGACCCATCCCCCTGCCAGAGCAAGGACGACTAGCTCACCTCACGGCCGCAGGGGGTTCGGATGCCTGCAGAGGAGCCTCCGCACCCCCCCCCGGGCAGCCTGCTCCACGTTTTGCCGCCCTCACCACAAATAAATTTCGTCCCCATGTTTGTCCGGTGCCTCCTGCGTTCACCCCTCGGCGTCCTCCGAGCTAAAGACCCCCTCGGCCTCTCCTCCTAAGGGAGGCGCTCCGCAGCCTCCATCATCCTCACAGCTCCGCGCCGGCCTCCCTCCTGTGCCCGGCCTCCTCCTTTGGTGCCTGCTGAGGTGGCCTCCAACGAGACGGGGGGAGCCCAACCTTAAAGACTTTATAATTTCATGTGAAAAAAAAAAAAAAAAACCCTACTCTTTTTTTTTTTTTTACGGTCCAAACCCCACTTTTTTTTTTTTAAGTTTTGAGCAGTTAAAGTTTTGATAGGACAAAGTTTACTTTGGTCACGTTTCATTTTGGGTGGTAAAATCCACCCTTTTCAGACCAAAAGCACCGCTGGAGGTCAGAAAACCTCCTTAGACCGTGCCTGGAGGAGTTTAAAAGGTTTAGGGGCGCGCTTTCATGGGGGATTTCTCCAGATTAGGTTGAGAGATCTTTCCAACCTTCAAGATTTTATAATTTCATGTGAAAAAAAAACTCTTTTTTTAAGGTGCAAACCCCACTTTTTAAAATCCAACCCTCCCTTTTCAAGACCCCAAATTCTCACTGCAGGATTAAACCCTCCTTTTTCACACCAAATCCCAATTTTCAGTGCTAGGGGACCCTGTCTTTAGGGTCCGAAGCCTCATTTTGGGGTTTTAAAACCTTTCCTTTCAGTTCTAAGTCCATTTGTGAGGGCTCAAGGCTGAGCCTGGGGGAAAACCTGCGCCCCATGGGGGGGGATTCTGCTGCCTTGGGTGGTTTGGGGGAGATTTAGGGGTTTTGGGGTGTTCTGGGAGGCTTTTAGGGGGGTTTTGAGGGGACCTTGTGAAACTTTATTTTCGGGGGGGGATCCTCGAGCACTGCGTTCAACCTCGAGCCCCACATTCAGTTTTTGGGACCAGATGACCCTGGAGGTCTCTTCCAACCCTAACGACTGAGGACTGTAATTAGCAGAGCCCCCCCCGTTCCCAGAGCCCCCCCATTCCCTGACACGTCCCCGCGTCCCCCCCAGAAGCCACGGGCAGCCATCTCTCCTCAGCCCCTCTGTGCTCCGTGAGGGACCACAAAATGGCCGCCCTCCCTGAGGGCCCCTCAGCCTCCCTGCTGGGCCCAGCCTGCGCCGTGAGGGGGGAGCCGAGGCTGTGCCCCCCTTTTTGGGGTCTTCTTCAAAAAAGATCGAAATTTTGAAGGACTGGGGAGTGAAAAATGGGGTTTTGTGGTTGTAGAGCACGTGGGAAACACAAAAGTTCAAGGCTCTGGGTGGACAAATGAGGGATCAAACCCCAGCCCCGTTTTGAGAGAATAAAGTTTTATTTTGGTAAATTTTGTTTTGAGAGGAGAAAGTTTTGAGCAGTTAAAGTTCTGATAGGACAAAGTTTATTTTGGTCAATTTTCATTTTGGGAAAATCCACCCTTTTCAGACCAAAAGCACCGTTGGAGGTCAGAAAACCTCCTTAGAGCGTGCCTGGAGGAGTTTAAAAGGTTCAGGGGCGTGCTTTCGTGGGGGATTTCTCCAGATTAGGTTGAGAGATCTTTCCAACCTTAAAGATTTTATCGTTTCAGGCTAAAAAAAATCTTTTTAAGGGACCACAAAATGGCCGCCCTCCCTGAGGGCTCCCTCAGCCTCCCTCCTGTGCCCGGCCTCCTCCTTTGGCGCCTGCTGAGGTGGCCTCCAACGAGACGGGGGGAGCCCAACCTTAAAGACTTTATAATTTCATGTGAAAAACAAACAAGCAAACAAACAAAAAAAACTACTCTTTTTTTTTTTTTTTAAGGTGCAAACCCCACTTTTTTAAATCCAACCCTCCCTTTTCAAGACCCCAAATTCTCACTGCAGGATTAAACCCTCCTTTTTCACACCAAATCCCAGTTTTCAGTGCTAGGGGACCCTGTCTTTAGGGTCGGAAGCCTCATTTTGGGATTTTAAAACCTCTCTGTGCTCCCCTCTGTGCTCCGTGAGGGACCACAAAATGGCCGCCCTCCGTGAGGGCCCCTCAGCCTCCCTGCTGGGCCCGGCCTGCGCCGTGAGGGGGGAGCCGAGGCTGTGCCCCCCTTTTTGGGGTCTCCTCGAAAACAAATCGAAATTCTGAAGGACTGGGGTGGAAAACGGGGTTTTGTGGGTTTACGGCACACAGTAAAGAGCAAAAGTTCAAGGATTTGGGTGGAAAAATGAGGGGTCACACCCCAGCCCTGTTTTGAGAGAATAAAGTTTTATTTTGGTAAATTTGGTTTTGAGAGAATAAAGTTTTGAGAGGATTAAGTTTTGAGAGGACAAAGTTTATTTTGGTCAAGTTTTATTATGGGAAATCCCACCCTTTTCAGCCCAAAAGCTCTGTTTGAGACCAGAAAACCTCCTTGGAGGTCCTCCTTGGACCATGCCTGGAGGACTTTAAAAGGTTTAAGGGCATGCTTTCATGGGGGATTTCTCCAAAATTAGGTTAAGAGATCTTTCCAACCTTAAAGATTTTGTAATTTTTGGCTATAAACCTCTTTTTTTAAGGTGCAAACCCCACTTTTTAAAATCCAACCCTCCCTTTTCAAGACCCCAAATTCTCACTGCAGGATTAAACCCTCCTTTTTCACACCAAATCCCAATTTTCAGTGCTAGGGGACCCTGTCTTTAGGGTCCGAAGCCTCATTTTGGGGTTTTAAAACCTTTCCTTTCAGTTCTCAGTCCATTTGTGAGGGCTCAAGGCCGAGCCTGGGGGAAACCCTGCGCCCCATGGGGGGGATTCTGCTGCCTTGGGTGGTTTGGGGGAGATTTAGGGGTTTTGGGGTGTTCTGGGGGCTTTTAGGGGGGTTTTGAGGGGACCTTGTGCTTTTTTTTGGGGGGGGGTGCTTTGTGAAGCTTTATTTTCGGGGGGGGGGGGATCCTCGAGCATTGCGTTGAACCTCGAGTCCCACATTCAGTTTTTGGGACCAGATGACCCTGGAGGTCTCTTCCAACCCTAACGACTGAGGACTGTAATTAGCAGAGCCCCCCCCGTTCCCAGAGCCCCCCCATTCCCTGACACGTCCCCGTGTCCCCCCCAGAAGCCACGGGCAGCCATCTCTCCTCAGCCCCTCTGTGCTCCGTGAGGGACCACAAAATGGCCACCCTCCCTGAGGGCCCCCTCAGCCTCCCTGCTGGGCCCGGCCTGCGCCGTGAGGGGGGAGCCGAGGCTGTGCCCCCCTTTTTGGGGTCTTCTTCAAAAAAAATCGAAATTTTGAAGGACTGGGGAGTGAAAAATGGGGTTTTGTGGTTGTAGAGCACGTGGTAAACACAAAAGTTCAAGGATTTGGGTGGACAAATGAGGGATCAAACCCCAGCCCCGTTTTGAGAGAATAAAGTTTTATTTTGGTAAATTTCGTTTTGAGAGGAGAAAGTTTTGAGCAGTTAAAGTTTTGATAGGACAAAGTTTATTTTGGTCAATTTTCATTTTGGGAAAATCCACCCTTTTCAGACCAAAAGCACCGTTGGAGGTCAGAAAACCTCCTTAGAGCGTGCCTGGAGGAGTTTAAAAGGTTCAGGGGCGTGCTTTCGTGGGGGATTTCTCCAGATTAGGTTGAGAGATCTTTCCAACCTTAAAGATTTTATCGTTTCAGGCTAAAAAAAATCTTTTTAAGGGACCACAAAATGGCCGCCCTCCCTGAGGGCTCCCTCAGCCTCCCTCCTGTGCCCGGCCTCCTCCTTTGGCGCCTGCTGAGGTGGCCTCCAACGAGACGGGGGGAGCCCAACCTTAAAGACTTTATACTTTCATGTGAAAAACAAACAAGCAAACAAACAAAAAAAACTACTCTTTTTTTTTTTTTTTAAGGTGCAAACCCCACTTTTTAAAATCCAACCCTCCCTTTTCAAGACCCCAAATTCTCACTGCAGGATTAAACCCTCCTTTTTCACACCAAATCCCAATTTTCAGTGCTAGGGGACCCTGTCTTTAGGGTCCGAAGCCTCATTTTGGGGTTTTAAAACCTTTCCTTTCAGTTCTAAGTCCATTTGTGAGGGCTCAAGGCCGAGCCTGGGGGAAAACCTGCGCCCCATGGGGGGGATTCTGCTGCCTTGGGTGGTTTGGGGGAGATTTAGGGGTTTTGGGGTGTTCTGGGGCCTTTTATGGGGGTTTTGAGGGGAGCTTTGTGCTTTTTTTTGGGGGGGGGTGCTTTCTGAAGCTTTATTTTCGGGGGTGGGGGGGATCCTCGAGCACTGCGTTCAACCTCGAGCCCCACATTCAGTTTTTGGGACCAGGTGACCCTGGAGGTCTCTTCCAACCCTAACGACTGAGGACTGTAATTAGCAGAGCCCCCCCCGTTCCCAGAGCCCCCCCATTCCCTGACACGTCCCCGCGTCCCCCCCAGAAGCCACGGGCAGCCATCTCTCCTCAGCCCCTCTGTGCTCCGTGAGGGACCACAAAATGGCCGCCCTCCCTGAGGGCCCCTCAGCCTCCCTGCTGGGCCCGGCCTGCGCCGTGAGGGGGGAGCCGAGGCTGTGCCCCCGTTTTTGGGGTCTCCTCGAAAAAAGATCGAAATTCTGAAGGACTGGGGAGTGAAAAATGGGGTTTTGTGGTTGTAGAGCACGTGGGAAACACAAAAGTTCAAGGCTCTGGGTGGTCAAAATGAGGGGTCGAACCCCTAACCCATTTTGAGAGGAGAAAGTTTTATTTTGGTAAATTTTGTTTTGAGAGGAGAAAGTTTTGAGAGGACAAAGTTTTGAGAAGACATGGTTTTACTTTGGCAAATTTTTATTTTGGGAAAATCCACCCTTTTCAACTCAAAAGCTCCGTTGGAGGTCAGAAAACCTCCTTAGAGCGTGCCTGGAGGAGTTTGAAAGGTTTAGGGGCGCGCTTTCATGGGGGATTTCTCCAGATTAGGTTGAGAGATCTTTCCAGCCTTAAAGATTTTGGGGGAGATTTAGGGGTTTTGGGGTGTTCTGGGGCCTTTTATGGGAGGCTGACGAGGGTGTGGGGTGGGGGAGCTGAGGCCGTGCCCCCCCCTTTTTGGGGTCTCATGGCCGGGCGGGTGCTGTTGTTAGGGTCCCTTTGAGACCCGCGCCATGTCACGACATAAAAGCCGTTGCCGCCTCGCCGCCCCCCCCAGTGCCTGTCAGGACAGGGCAGGAGCGAGAGGGAGCGAGCCGGAGACCCACCCCGCGTGGAGCTTCATTCCCTCCCTTCGCGCCCCCCTCACCATGGCAGACAAACCCCCCCCCGAGCGGCCCCGCTTGGCCTGGGTGGACAGCTGGGCCACCCCCATTGAGGAATCCTCCGACTTCCTCGAGGTGAAGCAGGAGGAGGAGGAGGAGGAGGTCGTGCCGCTGCCGGGCCGTGAGTGCAGAGAAACCCCCGCCACGAACGCGCCGAGCTCCCCCGGGGGGGGGCTCGCCGCCGCCCCTGCCGCCGCTCTCCCCTCATGGCCCCCTTCGCTGTCTCTCCCCCAGCCTTCGACGACCTGGCCGTGTACCAGGAGGAAGAGGAGGCCGTGACCACCATTGACGCCTTTGTAACCAACAAGCAAAAGGTAAAGGCGACCCCCGTGGATGCTTGGGGGCTGGGGGGGGGGCTCCCGGCCGGGGCTCCCCCCCCTCACCGGGGGTCTCCCGCAGAGCCACCTGAGCGAGGAGCAGAAAATGAAGTTTCTGGAGAGCGTCTGCAGCGTCTGCACCACCGCCCGCGAGAAGGGGCTGTCGGCGGGCCTCGACTGCTTCTGTCGCCGCACCGACGTGGCCAGGCACATCGAGGTGAGAAGGGGGTGAGGCGGGCGGCCGGGGGGGGGCTGCTGCAACCTTGGGTGCCGCCGGGGGCTGGGGGCCGGGTGCCAGCTCCCGTCCCGCTCCCCTCCCGCAGATCGTGCTGGCGTCGGAGCCCCAGGACCAGCTGCAGTCTCCGGTGCGAGAGCAAGCCATGCTGGCCGTCGCCGCCTTGAGGTACGCGCCCGGGGCCGCCTCCGGCCTCGACCGAGGGTTCTTGGGTTCGGGAGGCCGGGCCTCGCCTCGCGCCCTCTCCTCGAGGCCGGGCCTCAGCTGCGGCCTCACTCCCCCCCCCTCTCCTCGCAGCACGGTGCAGGTGATCAAGGTGAGGGAGATGCTGCGGCTGCTCGACACCTGCTTCCAGAGCGTCTTCCTGCTGCCCCCCAAGGAGAAGCTGAACGCGCGCTTCTATGTGATGGTGGGTGCCGGCGCCCCCTCCCCTCCCCCCCCCTCCCCCCCCCGGGGGGTTCCCCAGGGCCCTTCCCGGGGCGCCCCCAGCCCCACGCTCACCCCACGCTCGTTCCCCCCCCACTCGCAGACCATGCACGCCGTGGACAGCATGCTGCAGCTGCTGCTGCTCAGCCCGCCGGCCACCAAGCTCCCGGAGAAGCTGCAGAGCGTCGTGCAGGTCTGTCCCGCGCCCGGCTGGGGGGCTTCTCGTCGTCCTGGGGGGCTTCTCGTCGTCCTGGGGGGCTTCTCATCACCCCGAGGGGCTCCTCCTCACCCCAGGTTGCTCCCCCCCACCCCGAGGGGCTCCCCTTCTTCCTGAGGGGCTCCCCCCCAGCCACCCCCAGCCCCCAGCCCCCAGCCCTCCCGAGCCCCGCCGGCAGCTCGCTTTTCTCCTCGCAGGCCCTGATGCGTTTCTGCACCTCCGCGAACGCCCTCGCCCGCAGGAGAGCCATGGAAAGGGTCTGCAAGCTGGGCGAGTTCCTGGCCAAGTGCTCCTCGCTGGAGGTGAGCGGCTCGGCCACCCCCGGCCGCGTCGTTCCCCCCCCTTTCCCCGCAGCCCCCAGAGCCTCGAGGCCGGGGCCTCCTCCCTCCCCGGCCTCCTCTTCAACCTCCTCCTCGCCTTCCGCAGCCCTTCGGGAGGTACCTGAAGATCTCGCAGAGGACGGACCTCATCCTCACCTGCCTGCAGCTTGTGACAGAAGGCGTGTGCGACGAGGACCAGCACTGGGTCTCCTTTCTGCTCGACGCGACCACCCGAGACCCCATCAGCTGGCTGGCGGACGTGAGAGCCCCCCCGCCCTGAGCCCCCTCCCCCGGCCTCGACGCCCCCCCCGGCAGGGAAGGAAAGGAGGCCGCTTTTCACCCCCCCGCGTCCCCCCGGCAGGTCCCGCACTTCGTCAACTTCTTCTTCAAAACGCTGAAGAAGCAGCCGGCGCCCGACGTGCGGAAGAGGCTCCTGGAGCTGCTCGTCCTCCTCACGGAGTGCTTCCCCCGCTCCGTGCTCATGACCGTGCTCTTCATCTGCCCGTCCCAAGAAAGGTACCGGCCCCCGAGCCTCCAGGGCACCCCAAACCGCAGCCCCCGGGGCTCCCCCGATAACCCCGCGGGGCCCCCGCCGATAACGCCCTCTCCGTGCCCGCAGCGCCTCGATGGACATGTGGGAGGTGATGTTTGCCGTGCCCGCCATGGCGAAGCGGCTCCTGCACGAGCTCCACCTGCTGCTGCACGACAGGAACATCCGCGAGTTCCTCGGGGTGGCCGAGGACCTCAGCCTCGTCCGCCTCAGCCTCCTCTACGCCCAGCGCCCCGAAGACCCCGTCCCCAAGGAGCTGCGGGACGTGGAGTGCCTGCAGCGCTGCCTCAGGACCGCCAACTTCCACCTGCTCTGGCTGGCGCTCAAAGGCCTGGCGGCGCTGATGGAGAGGCCGCAGCTGGTGAGCCTCCGCCCTCTTCCCCTCCCCGCTCCCGGCCTCGGCTGGCGGCGCGGCGGCCTCCTCACGCCCCGGTGTTTTCGGCGCAGGCCAAGGCAGGGCAGTGCCTGCTGCCGGACGTGCTGGAGACCCTGCAGTTCGGCAAGCCCCACATCACGGCGGCGGCCCTGGCGGTCTGCGGCAACATCCTCGGCATCGTGGAGAAGAAGGCGGCCAGCCTCACCGCCCTCGAGCTGGTCGACGTGGTCAAGCCTCTCCTGGACAACGTAAGCGGGAGGACGAGCCTCCGCGGCCCCGCGGCGCCCGCCCCGTGCCGGAGCCACGCAGCCGAAACGCCCCGTCCCCCTTCCTCTTCCTCTTCCCCAGGAGGCCGCCGCGGTGCGGGAGAGCTCCATGAAGCTCTTCAAGGCGGCCATGGAGCGCGTGCTGTGGAGGCACAAGACGCAGATGTGGAAGAAGGTGCGCAAGATCCTCGTCCCGCTCTACCTGCGCATGAGCGACGAGACCCACAGCGTGGCCAAGGTAAGCGCCGGCGACGGAGGCTCGCGGCGAGGCCGGAGGGCGCGAGGAGCCGGCGCCGAGCCCCGTGCCTCCGCTGCCTCGCAGGCCTCCCAAGAAGCCCTCATGGCGGCGGCGGAGCTCTTGTGGTGGGATGAGCTGAAGGACGTGGCCCACATGGAGCAGACCTGGAGGATCAGAGCGTGCCTGGTGAGGGCGGCCTCCGCGGCGAGGCTGGCGGGGGGCTCTCGGGGGCTCCCCGAGGTGGGTGGGGGGGGGGGGAAGAAACGGGGCCGGGGAGGCTCACCGAGCCTCGCGGCCTCTCCAGCTGCAGCAGGATCGAGACCGGGTAGAGAAGCGCCTACAGCAGAGCCGGGCGTACCTGGAGGACCCTCAGGCATCCGTGCGCGAGGAGACCGTGAGGTTCATCGGTGAGGCCACCTCCCTGCCCCAGCGGCCTCCGCAAGAGGCCCCGCGGCCTCCCCTCGCCCTGCCCGGGGCGGAGGCTGACGGGCGGCTTTGCTCCTAGGGCTCGCCGCGGAGCTCCTCCAGGACCAGAGCGAAGAGAAGCTGCGCGAAATCATCGACAGTGAGTGAGGGGAGCACTGGAGGCCGGGCGGGGGAGGACTGGAGGCCGGGCCTCCGCCCCGGGGGAGGCGCGGTGGAGGCTGGGGGGGGGAACGAATCGGGGGGGCCGCGGGGCGCTCGGAGCGGCTGCTCCCCGCGTTCCTCCCGGCTGGGGGGCTCCCGGAGGGGTCTCCGCGGCCCGAGCGGAGGCTCCAGCCTCTCTCCGTCCTCCCGCAGTCCTGCAGCCCATGATGCACGACGCGGCGCCCTCGGTGCGCGCGGAGACCTCCCGCACCATCCAGGCCCTGCTGCAGCATCGCAAGTGGCTCCGGCGGCTGCCGGTGCCGTGGAACCCGCTGGCGGCGCTCTGCTGCTGGCCTCGAAGGCGCCGCCAGAGGCCGAAGACCGAGCCCCAGCCCGAGGAGAGCCCAGAAGGTTCCGGCTCTGAAGGGACGTCCAAGGACCCATCCCCCTGCCAGAGCAAGGACGACTAGCTCACCTCACGGCCGCAGGGGGTTCGGATGCCTGCAGAGGAGCCTCCGCACCCCCCCCCGGGCAGCCTGCTCCACGTTTTGCCGCCCTCACCACAAATAAATTTCGTCCCCATGTTTGTCCGGTGCCTCCTGCGTTCACCCCTTGGCGTCCTCCGAGCTAAAGACCCCCTCGGCCTCTCCTCCTAAGGGAGGCGCTCCGCAGCCTCCATCATCCTCACAGCTCCGCGCCGGCCTCCCTCCTGTGCCCGGCCTCCTCCTTTGGTGCCTGCTGAGGTGGCCTCCAACGAGACGGGGGGAGCCCAACCTTAAAGACTTTATAATTTCATGTGAAAAAAAAAAAAAAAAACCCTACTCTTTTTTTTTTTTTTACGGTCCAAACCCCACTTTTTTTTTTTAAGTTTTGAGCAGTTAAAGTTTTGATAGGACAAAGTTTATTTTGGTCACGTTTCATTTTGGGTGGTAAAATCCACCCTTTTCAGACCAAAAGCACCGCTGGAGGTCAGAAAACCTCCTTAGACCGTGCCTGGAGGAGTTTAAAAGGTTTAGGGGCGCGCTTTCATGGGGGATTTCTCCAGATTAGGTTGAGAGATCTTTCCAACCTTCAAGATTTTATAATTTCATGTGAAAAAAAAACTCTTTTTTTAAGGTGCAAACCCCACTTTTTAAAATCCAACCCTCCCTTTTCAAGACCCCAAATTCTCACTGCAGGATTAAACCCTCCTTTTTCACACCAAATCCCAATTTTCAGTGCTAGGGGACCCTGTCTTTAGGGTCCGAAGCCTCATTTTGGGGTTTTAAAACCTTTCCTTTCAGTTCTAAGTCCATTTGTGAGGGCTCAAGGCCGAGCCTGGGGGAAAACCTGCGCCCCATGGGGGGGGATTCTGGTGCCTTGGGTGGTTTGGGGGAGATTTAGGGGTTTTGCGGTGTTCTGGGAGGCTTTTAGGGGGGTTTTGAGGGGAGCTTTGTGCTTTTTTTGGGAGGGGAGGGGGGGGTGCTTTGTGAAGCTTTATTTTCGGGGGTGGGGGGGATCCTCGAGCACTGCGTTCAACCTCGAGCCCCACATTCAGTTTTTGGGACCAGGTGACCCTGGAGGTCTCTTCCAACCCTAACGACTGAGGACTGTAATTAGCAGAGCCCCCCCCGTTCCCAGAGCCCCCCCATTCCCTGACACGTCCCCGCGTCCCCCCCAGAAGCCACGGGCAGCCATCTCTCCTCAGCCCCTCTGTGCTCCGTGAGGGACCACAAAATGGCCGCCCTCCCTGAGGGCCCCTCAGCCTCCCTGCTGGGCCCGGCCTGCGCCGTGAGGGGGGAGCCGAGGCTGTGCCCCCCTTTTTGGGGTCTTCTTCAAAAAAGATCGAAATTTTGAAGGACTGGGGAGTGAAAAATGGGGTTTTGTGGTTGTAGAGCACGTGGGAAACACAAAAGTTCAAGGCTCTGGGTGGACAAATGAGGGATCAAACCCCAGCCCCGTTTTGAGAGAATAAAGTTTTATTTTGGTAAATTTTGTTTTGAGAGGAGAAAGTTTTGAGCAGTTAAAGTTCTGATAGGACAAAGTTTATTTTGGTCAATTTTCATTTTGGGAAAATCCACCCTTTTCAGACCAAAAGCACCGTTGGAGGTCAGAAAACCTCCTTAGACCGTGCCTGGAGGAGTTTGAAAGGTTTAGGGGCGCGCTTTCATGGGGGATTTCTCCAGATTAGGTTGAGAGATCTTTCCAACCTTAAAGATTTTATCATTTCAGGCTAAAAAAAATCTTTTTAAGGGACCACAAAATGGCCACCCTCCCTGAGGGCTCCCTCAGCCTCTCTCCTGTGCCCGGCCTCCTCCTTTGGCGCCTGCTGAGGTGGCCTCCAACGAGACGGGGGGAGCCCAACCTTAAAGACTTTATAATTTCATGTGAAAAACAAACAAGCAAACAAACAAAAAAAACTACTCTTTTTTTTTTTTTTTAAGGTGCAAACCCCACTTTTTTAAATCCAACCCTCCCTTTTCAAGACCCCAAATTCTCACTGCAGGATTAAACCCTCCTTTTTCACACCAAATCCCAGTTTTCAGTGCTAGGGGACCCTGTCTTTAGGGTCGGAAGCCTCATTTTGGGGTTTTAAAACCTCTCTGTGCTCCCCTCTGTGCTCCGTGAGGGACCACAAAATGGCCGCCCTCCGTGAGGGCCCCTCAGCCTCCCTGCTGGGCCCGGCCTGCGCCGTGAGGGGGGAGCCGAGGCTGTGCCCCCGTTTTTGGGGTCTCCTCGAAAAAAGATCGAAATTCTGAAGGACTGGGGTGGAAAACGGGGTTTTGTGGGTTTACGGCACACAGTAAAGAGCAAAAGTTCAAGGATTTGGGTGGAAAAATGAGGGGTCACACCCCAGCCCTGTTTTGAGAGAATAAAGTTTTATTTTGGTAAATTTGGTTTTGAGAGAATAAAGTTTTGAGAGGATTAAGTTTTGAGAGGACAAAGTTTATTTTGGTCAAGTTTTATTATGGGAAATCCCACCCTTTTCAGCCCAAAAGCTCTGTTTGAGACCAGAAAACCTCCTTGGAGGTCCTCCTTGGACCATGCCTGGAGGACTTTAAAAGGTTTAAGGGCATGCTTTCATGGGGGATTTCTCCAAAATTAGGTTAAGAGATCTTTCCAACCTTCAAGATTTTGTAATTTTTGGCTATAAACCTCTTTTTTTAAGGTGCAAACCCCACTTTTTAAAATCCAACCCTCCCTTTTCAAGACCCCAAATTCTCACTGCAGGATTAAACCCTCCTTTTTCACACCAAATCCCAATTTTCAGTGCTAGGGGACCCTGTCTTTAGGGTCCGAAGCCTCATTTTGGGGTTTTAAAACCTTTCCTTTCAGTTCTAAGTCCATTTGTGAGGGCTCAAGGCCGAGCCTGGGGGAAACCCTGCGCCCCATGGGGGGGATTCTGCTGCCTTGGGTGGTTTGGGGGAGATTTAGGGGTTTTGGGGTGTTCTGGGGCCTTTTATGGGAGGCTGACGAGGGTGTGGGGTGGGGGAGCTGAGGCCGTGCCCCCCCCTTTTTGGGGTCTCATGGCCGGGCGGGTGCTGTTGTTAGGGTCCCTTTGTGACCTGGGGGTGGTCCCTTAGTGACCCGCGCCATGTCACGACATAAAAGCCGTTGCCGCCTCGCCGCCCCCCCCAGTGCCTGTCAGGACAGGGCAGGAGCGAGAGGGAGCGAGCCGGAGACCCACCCCGCGTGGAGCTTCATTCCCTCCCTTCGCGCCCCCCTCACCATGGCAGACAAACCCCCCCCCGAGCGGCCCCGCTTGGCCTGGGTGGACAGCTGGGCCACCCCCATCGAGGAATCCTCCGACTTCCTCGAGGTGAAGCAGGAGGAGGAGGAGGAGGAGGTCGTGCCGCTGCCGGGCCGTGAGTGCAGAGAAACCCCCGCCACGAACGCGCCGAGCTCCCCCGGGGGGGGGGCTCGCCGCCGCCCCTGCCGCCGCTCTCCCCTCATGGCCCCCTTCGCTGTCTCTCCCCCAGCCTTCGACGACCTGGCCGTGTACCAGGAGGAAGAGGAGGCCGTGACCACCATTGACGCCTTTGTAACCAACAAGCAAAAGGTAAAGGCGACCCCCGTGGATGCTTGGGGGCTGGGGGGGGGGCTCCCGGCCGGGGCTCCCCCCCCTCACCGGGGGTCTCCCGCAGAGCCACCTGAGCGAGGAGCAGAAAATGAAGTTTCTGGAGAGCGTCTGCAGCGTCTGCACCACCGCCCGCGAGAAGGGGCTGTCGGCGGGCCTCGACTGCTTCTGTCGCCGCACCGACGTGGCCAGGCACATCGAGGTGAGAAGGGGGTGAGGCGGGCGGCCGGGGGGGGGCTGCTGCAACCTTGGGTGCCGCCGGGGGCTGGGGGCCGGGTGCCAGCTCCCGTCCCGCTCCCCTCCCGCAGATCGTGCTGGCGTCGGAGCCCCAGGACCAGCTGCAGTCTCCGGTGCGAGAGCAAGCCATGCTGGCCGTCGCCGCCTTGAGGTACGCGCCCGGGGCCGCCTCCGGCCTCGACCGAGGGTTCTTGGGTTCGGGAGGCCGGGCCTCGCCTCGCGCCCTCTCCTCGAGGCCGGGCCTCAGCTGCGGCCTCACTCCCCCCCCCCCTCCTCACAGCACGGTGCAGGTGATCAAGGTGAGGGAGATGCTGCGGCTGCTCGACACCTGCTTCCAGAGCGTCTTCCTGCTGCCCCCCAAGGAGAAGCTGAACGCGCGCTTCTATGTGATGGTGGGTGCCGGCGCCCCCTCCCCTCCCCCCCCCTCCCCTCCCCGGGGGATTCCCCAGGGCCCTTCCCGGGGCGCCCCCAGCCCCACGCTCACCCCACGCTCGTTCCCCCCCCACTCGCAGACCATGCACGCCGTGGACAGCATGCTGCAGCTGCTGCTGCTCAGCCCGCCGGCCACCAAGCTCCCGGAGAAGCTGCAGAGCATCGTGCAGGTCTGTCCCGCGCCCGGCTGGGGGGCTTCTCGTCGTCCTGGGGGGCTTCTCGTCGTCCTGGGGGGCTTCTCATCACCCCGAGGGGCTCCTCCTCACCCCAGGTTGCTCCCCCCCACCCCGAGGGGCTCCCCTTCTTCCTGAGGGGCTCCCCCCCAGCCACCCCCAGCCCCCAGCCCCCAGCCCTCCCGAGCCCCGCCGGCAGCTCGCTTTTCTCCTCGCAGGCCCTGATGCGTTTCTGCACCTCCGCGAACGCCCTCGCCCGCAGGAGAGCCATGGAAAGGGTCTGCAAGCTGGGCGAGTTCCTGGCCAAGTGCTCCTCGCTGGAGGTGAGCGGCTCGGCCACCCCCGGCCGCGTCGTTCCCCCCCCCTTTCCCCGCAGCCCCCAGAGCCTCGAGGCCGGGGCCTCCTCCCTCCCCGGCCTCCTCTTCAACCTCCTCCTCGCCTTCCGCAGCCCTTCGGGAGGTACCTGAAGATCTCGCAGAGGACGGACCTCATCCTCACCTGCCTGCAGCTTGTGACAGAAGGCGTGTGCGACGAGGACCAGCACTGGGTCTCCTTTCTGCTCGACGCGACCACCCGAGACCCCATCAGCTGGCTGGCGGACGTGAGAGCCCCCCCGCCCTGAGCCCCCTCCCCCGGCCTCGACGCCCCCCCCGGCAGGGAAGGAAAGGAGGCCGCTTTTCACCCCCCCGCGTCCCCCCGGCAGGTCCCGCACTTCGTCAACTTCTTCTTCAAAACGCTGAAGAAGCAGCCGGCGCCCGACGTGCGGAAGAGGCTCCTGGAGCTGCTCGTCCTCCTCACGGAGTGCTTCCCCCGCTCCGTGCTCATGACCGTGCTCTTCATCTGCCCGTCCCAAGAAAGGTACCGGCCCCCGAGCCTCCAGGGCACCCCAAACCGCAGCCCCCGGGGCTCCCCCGATAACCCCGCGGGGCCCCCGCCGATAACGCCCTCTCCGTGCCCGCAGCGCCTCGATGGACATGTGGGAGGTGATGTTTGCCGTGCCCGCCATGGCGAAGCGGCTCCTGCACGAGCTCCACCTGCTGCTGCACGACAGGAACATCCGCGAGTTCCTCGGGGTGGCCGAGGACCTCAGCCTCGTCCGCCTCAGCCTCCTCTACGCCCAGCGCCCCGAAGACCCCGTCCCCAAGGAGCTGCGGGACGTGGAGTGCCTGCAGCGCTGCCTCAGGACCGCCAACTTCCACCTGCTCTGGCTGGCGCTCAAAGGCCTGGCGGCGCTGATGGAGAGGCCGCAGCTGGTGAGCCTCCGCCCTCTTCCCCTCCCCGCTCCCGGCCTCGGCTGGCGGCGCGGCGGCCTCCTCACGCCCCGGTGTTTTCGGCGCAGGCCAAGGCAGGGCAGTGCCTGCTGCCGGACGTGCTGGAGACCC
Source organism: Anser brachyrhynchus (assembly GCF_964034855.1). Classification (NCBI taxonomy): domain Eukaryota; kingdom Metazoa; phylum Chordata; class Aves; order Anseriformes; family Anatidae; genus Anser; species Anser brachyrhynchus. The sequence goes on along the minus strand of NC_137729.1, from coordinate 169,551 downwards.
TGCAGTTCGGCAAGCCCCACATCACGGCGGCGGCCCTGGCGGTCTGCGGCAACATCCTCGGCATCGTGGAGAAGAAGGCGGCCAGCCTCACCGCCCTCGAGCTGGTCGACGTGGTCAAGCCTCTCCTGGACAACGTAAGCGGGAGGACGAGCCTCCGCGGCCCCGCGGCGCCCGCCCCGTGCCGGAGCCACGCAGCCGAAACGCCCCGTCCCCCTTCCTCTTCCTCTTCCCCAGGAGGCCGCCGCGGTGCGGGAGAGCTCCATGAAGCTCTTCAAGGCGGCCATGGAGCGCGTGCTGTGGAGGCACAAGACGCAGATGTGGAAGAAGGTGCGCAAGATCCTCGTCCCGCTCTACCTGCGCATGAGCGACGAGACCCACAGCGTGGCCAAGGTAAGCGCCGGCGACGGAGGCTCGCGGCGAGGCCGGAGGGCGCGAGGAGCCGGCGCCGAGCCCCGTGCCTCCGCTGCCTCGCAGGCCTCCCAAGAAGCCCTCATGGCGGCGGCGGAGCTCTTGTGGTGGGATGAGCTGAAGGACGTGGCCCACATGGAGCAGACCTGGAGGATCAGAGCGTGCCTGGTGAGGGCGGCCTCCGCGGCGAGGCTGGCGGGGGGCTCTCGGGGGCTCCCCGAGGTGGGTGGGGGGGGGGGGGGAAGAAACGGGGCCGGGGAGGCTCACCGAGCCTCGCGGCCTCTCCAGCTGCAGCAGGATCGAGACCGGGTAGAGAAGCGCCTACAGCAGAGCCGGGCGTACCTGGAGGACCCTCAGGCATCCGTGCGCGAGGAGACCGTGAGGTTCATCGGTGAGGCCACCTCCCTGCCCCAGCGGCCTCCGCAAGAGGCCCCGCGGCCTCCCCTCGCCCTGCCCGGGGCGGAGGCTGACGGGCGGCTTTGCTCCTAGGGCTCGCCGCGGAGCTCCTCCAGGACCAGAGCGAAGAGAAGCTGCGCGAAATCATCGACAGTGAGTGAGGGGAGCACTGGAGGCCGGGCGGGGGAGGACTGGAGGCCGGGCCTCCGCCCCGGGGGAGGCGCGGTGGAGGCTGGGGGGGGGAACGAATCGGGGGGGCAGCGGGGCGCTCGGAGCGGCTGCTCCCCGCGTTCCTCCCGGCTGGGGGGCTCCCGGAGGGGTCTCCGCGGCCCGAGCGGAGGCTCCAGCCTCTCTCCGTCCTCCCGCAGTCCTGCAGCCCATGATGCACGACGCGGCGCCCTCGGTGCGCGCGGAGACCTCCCGCACCATCCAGGCCCTGCTGCAGCATCGCAAGTGGCTCCGGCGGCTGCCGGTGCCGTGGAACCCGCTGGCGGCGCTCTGCTGCTGGCCTCGAAGGCGCCGCCAGAGGCCGAAGACCGAGCCCCAGCCCGAGGAGAGCCCAGAAGGTTCCGGCTCTGAAGGGACGTCCAAGGACCCATCCCCCTGCCAGAGCAAGGACGACTAGCTCACCTCACGGCCGCAGGGGGTTCGGATGCCTGCAGAGGAGCCTCCGCACCCCCCCCGGGCAGCCTGCTCCACGTTTTGCCGCCCTCACCACAAATAAATTTCGTCCCCATGTTTGTCCGGTGCCTCCTGCGTTCACCCCTCGGCGTGCTCCGAGCTAAAGACCCCCTCGGCCTCTCCTCCTAAGGGAGGCGCTCCGCAGCCTCCATCATCCTCACAGCTCCGCGCCGGCCTCCCTCCTGTGCCCGGCCTCCTCCTTTGGTGCCTGCTGAGGTGGCCTCCAACGAGACGGGGGGAGCCCAACCTTAAAGACTTTATAATTTCATGTGAAAAAAAAAAAAAAAAACCCTACTCTTTTTTTTTTTTTTACGGTCCAAACCCCACTTTTTTTTTTTTAAGTTTTGAGCAGTTAAAGTTTTGATAGGACAAAGTTTATTTTGGTCACGTTTCATTTTGGGTGGTAAAATCCACCCTTTTCAGACCAAAAGCACCGCTGGAGGTCAGAAAACCTCCTTAGACCGTGCCTGGAGGAGTTTAAAAGGTTTAGGGGCGCGCTTTCATGGGGGATTTCTCCAGATTAGGTTGAGAGATCTTTCCAACCTTCAAGATTTTATAATTTCATGTGAAAAAAAAACTCTTTTTTTAAGGTGCAAACCCCACTTTTTAAAATCCAACCCTCCCTTTTCAAGACCCCAAATTCTCACTGCAGGATTAAACCCTCCTTTTTCACACCAAATCCCAATTTTCAGTGCTAGGGGACCCTGTCTTTAGGGTCCGAAGCCTCATTTTGGGGTTTTAAAACCTTTCCTTTCAGTTCTAAGTCCATTTGTGAGGGCTCAAGGCTGAGCCTGGGGGAAAACCTGCGCCCCATGGGGGGGGATTCTGCTGCCTTGGGTGGTTTGGGGGAGATTTAGGGGTTTTGGGGTGTTCTGGGAGGCTTTTAGGGGGGTTTTGAGGGGACCTTGTGAAACTTTATTTTCGGGGGGGGGGGGATCCTCGAGCACTGCGTTCAACCTCGAGCCCCACATTCAGTTTTTGGGACCAGGTGACCCTGGAGGTCTCTTCCAACCCTAACGACTGAGGACTGTAATTAGCAGAGCCCCCCCCGTTCCCAGAGCCCCCCCATTCCCTGACACGTCCCCGCGTCCCCCCCAGAAGCCACGGGCAGCCATCTCTCCTCAGCCCCTCTGTGCTCCGTGAGGGACCACAAAATGGCCGCCCTCCCTGAGGGCCCCTCAGCCTCCCTGCTGGGCCCGGCCTGCGCCGTGAGGGGGGAGCCGAGGCTGTGCCCCCCTTTTTGGGGTCTTCTTCAAAAAAGATCGAAATTTTGAAGGACTGGGGAGTGAAAAATGGGGTTTTGTGGTTGTAGAGCACGTGGGAAACACAAAAGTTCAAGGCTCTGGGTGGACAAATGAGGGATCAAACCCCAGCCCCGTTTTGAGAGAATAAAGTTTTATTTTGGTAAATTTTGTTTTGAGAGGAGAAAGTTTTGAGCAGTTAAAGTTCTGATAGGACAAAGTTTATTTTGGTCAATTTTCATTTTGGGAAAATCCACCCTTTTCAGACCAAAAGCACCGTTGGAGGTCAGAAAACCTCCTTAGACCGTGCCTGGAGGAGTTTGAAAGGTTTAGGGGCGCGCTTTCATGGGGGATTTCTCCAGATTAGGTTGAGAGATCTTTCCAACCTTAAAGATTTTATCATTTCAGGCTAAAAAAAATCTTTTTAAGGGACCACAAAATGGCCACCCTCCCTGAGGGCTCCCTCAGCCTCCCTCCTGTGCCCGGCCTCCTCCTTTGGCGCCTGCTGAGGTGGCCTCCAACGAGACGGGGGGAGCCCAACCTTAAAGACTTTATACTTTCATGTGAAAAACAAACAAGCAAACAAACAAAAAAAACTACTCTTTTTTTTTTTTTTTAAGGTGCAAACCCCACTTTTTTAAATCCAACCCTCCCTTTTCAAGACCCCAAATTCTCACTGCAGGATTAAACCCTCCTTTTTCACACCAAATCCCAGTTTTCAGTGCTAGGGGACCCTGTCTTTAGGGTCGGAAGCCTCATTTTGGGATTTTAAAACCTCTCTGTGCTCCCCTCTGTGCTCCGTGAGGGACCACAAAATGGCCGCCCTCCGTGAGGGCCCCTCAGCCTCCCTGCTGGGCCCGGCCTGCGCCGTGAGGGGGGAGCCGAGGCTGTGCCCCCCTTTTTGGGGTCGCCTCGAAAACAAATCGAAATTCTGAAGGACTGGGGTGGAAAACGGGGTTTTGTGGGTTTACGGCACACAGTAAAGAGCAAAAGTTCAAGGATTTGGGTGGAAAAATGAGGGGTCACACCCCAGCCCTGTTTTGAGAGAATAAAGTTTTATTTTGGTAAATTTGGTTTTGAGAGAATAAAGTTTTGAGAGGATTAAGTTTTGAGAGGACAAAGTTTATTTTGGTCAAGTTTTATTATGGGAAATCCCACCCTTTTCAGCCCAAAAGCTCTGTTTGAGACCAGAAAACCTCCTTGGAGGTCCTCCTTGGACCATGCCTGGAGGACTTTAAAAGGTTTAAGGGCATGCTTTCATGGGGGATTTCTCCAAAATTAGGTTAAGAGATCTTTCCAACCTTAAAGATTTTGTAATTTTTGGCTATAAACCTCTTTTTTTAAGGTGCAAACCCCACTTTTTAAAATCCAACCCTCCCTTTTCAAGACCCCAAATTCTCACTGCAGGATTAAACCCTCCTTTTTCACACCAAATCCCAATTTTCAGTGCTAGGGGACCCTGTCTTTAGGGTCCGAAGCCTCATTTTGGGGTTTTAAAACCTTTCCTTTCAGTTCTAAGTCCATTTGTGAGGGCTCAAGGCCGAGCCTGGGGGAAAACCTGCGCCCCATGGGGGGGGATTCTGCTGCCTTGGGTGGTTTGGGGGAGATTTAGGGGTTTTGGGGTGTTCTGGGGCCTTTTATGGGAGGCTGACGAGGGTGTGGGGTGGGGGAGCTGAGGCCGTGCCCCCCCCTTTTTGGGGTCTCATGGCCGGGCGGGTGCTGTTGTTAGGGTCCCTTTGTGACCTGGGGGTGGTCCCTTAGTGACCCGCGCCATGTCACGACATAAAAGCCGTTGCCGCCTCGCCGCCCCCCCCAGTGCCTGTCAGGACAGGGCAGGAGCGAGAGGGAGCGAGCCGGAGACCCACCCCGCGTGGAGCTTCATTCCCTCCCTTCGCGCCCCCCTCACCATGGCAGACAAACCCCCCCCCGAGCGGCCCCGCTTGGCCTGGGTGGACAGCTGGGCCACCCCCATTGAGGAATCCTCCGACTTCCTCGAGGTGAAGCAGGAGGAGGAGGAGGTCGTGCCGCTGCCGGGCCGTGAGTGCAGAGAAACCCCCGCCACGAACGCGCCGAGCTCCCCCGGGGGGGGGCTCGCCGCCGCCCCTGCCGCCGCTCTCCCCTCATGGCCCCCTTCGCTGTCTCTCCCCCAGCCTTCGACGACCTGGCCGTGTACCAGGAGGAAGAGGAGGCCGTGACCACCATTGACGCCTTTGTAACCAACAAGCAAAAGGTAAAGGCGACCCCCGTGGATGCTTGGGGGCTGGGGGGGGGGCTCCCGGCCGGGGCTCCCCCCCCTCACCGGGGGTCTCCCGCAGAGCCACCTGAGCGAGGAGCAGAAAATGAAGTTTCTGGAGAGCGTCTGCAGCGTCTGCACCACCGCCCGCGAGAAGGGGCTGTCGGCGGGCCTCGACTGCTTCTGTCGCCGCACCGACGTGGCCAGGCACATCGAGGTGAGAAGGGGGTGAGGCGGGCGGCCGGGGGGGGGCTGCTGCAACCTTGGGTGCCGCCGGGGGCTGGGGGCCGGGTGCCAGCTCCCGTCCCGCTCCCCTCCCGCAGATCGTGCTGGCGTCGGAGCCCCAGGACCAGCTGCAGTCTCCGGTGCGAGAGCAAGCCATGCTGGCCGTCGCCGCCTTGAGGTACGCGCCCGGGGCCGCCTCCGGCCTCGACCGAGGGTTCTTGGGTTCGGGAGGCCGGGCCTCGCCTCGCGCCCTCTCCTCGAGGCCGGGCCTCAGCTGCGGCCTCACTCCCCCCCCCCCTCCTCACAGCACGGTGCAGGTGATCAAGGTGAGGGAGATGCTGCGGCTGCTCGACACCTGCTTCCAGAGCGTCTTCCTGCTGCCCCCCAAGGAGAAGCTGAACGCGCGCTTCTATGTGATGGTGGGTGCCGGCGCCCCCTCCCCTCCCCCCCCTCCCCTCCCCGGGGGATTCCCCAGGGCCCTTCCCGGGGCGCCCCCAGCCCCACGCTCACCCCACGCTCGTTCCCCCCCCACTCGCAGACCATGCACGCCGTGGACAGCATGCTGCAGCTGCTGCTGCTCAGCCCGCCGGCCACCAAGCTCCCGGAGAAGCTGCAGAGCGTCGTGCAGGTCTGTCCCGCGCCCGGCTGGGGGGCTTCTCGTCGTCCTGGGGGGCTTCTCGTCGTCCTGGGGGGCTTCTCATCACCCCGAGGGGCTCCTCCTCACCCCAGGTTGCTCCCCCCCACCCCGAGGGGCTCCCCTTCTTCCTGAGGGGCTCCCCCCCAGCCACCCCCAGCCCCCAGCCCCCAGCCCTCCCGAGCCCCGCCGGCAGCTCGCTTTTCTCCTCGCAGGCCCTGATGCGTTTCTGCACCTCCGCGAACGCCCTCGCCCGCAGGAGAGCCATGGAAAGGGTCTGCAAGCTGGGCGAGTTCCTGGCCAAGTGCTCCTCGCTGGAGGTGAGCGGCTCGGCCACCCCCGGCCGCGTCGTTCCCCCCCCTTTCCCCGCAGCCCCCAGAGCCTCGAGGCCGGGGCCTCCTCCCTCCCCGGCCTCCTCTTCAACCTCCTCCTCGCCTTCCGCAGCCCTTCGGGAGGTACCTGAAGATCTCGCAGAGGACGGACCTCATCCTCACCTGCCTGCAGCTTGTGACAGAAGGCGTGTGCGACGAGGACCAGCACTGGGTCTCCTTTCTGCTCGACGCGACCACCCGAGACCCCATCAGCTGGCTGGCGGACGTGAGAGCCCCCCCGCCCTGAGCCCCCTCCCCCGGCCTCGACGCCCCCCCCGGCAGGGAAGGAAAGGAGGCCGCTTTTCACCCCCCCGCGTCCCCCCGGCAGGTCCCGCACTTCGTCAACTTCTTCTTCAAAACGCTGAAGAAGCAGCCGGCGCCCGACGTGCGGAAGAGGCTCCTGGAGCTGCTCGTCCTCCTCACGGAGTGCTTCCCCCGCTCCGTGCTCATGACCGTGCTCTTCATCTGCCCGTCCCAAGAAAGGTACCGGCCCCCGAGCCTCCAGGGCACCCCAAACCGCAGCCCCCGGGGCTCCCCCGATAACCCCGCGGGGCCCCCGCCGATAACGCCCTCTCCGTGCCCGCAGCGCCTCGATGGACATGTGGGAGGTGATGTTTGCCGTGCCCGCCATGGCGAAGCGGCTCCTGCACGAGCTCCACCTGCTGCTGCACGACAGGAACATCCGCGAGTTCCTCGGGGTGGCCGAGGACCTCAGCCTCGTCCGCCTCAGCCTCCTCTACGCCCAGCGCCCCGAAGACCCCGTCCCCAAGGAGCTGCGGGACGTGGAGTGCCTGCAGCGCTGCCTCAGGACCGCCAACTTCCACCTGCTCTGGCTGGCGCTCAAAGGCCTGGCGGCGCTGATGGAGAGGCCGCAGCTGGTGAGCCTCCGCCCTCTTCCCCTCCCCGCTCCCGGCCTCGGCTGGCGGCGCGGCGGCCTCCTCACGCCCCGGTGTTTTCGGCGCAGGCCAAGGCAGGGCAGTGCCTGCTGCCGGACGTGCTGGAGACCCTGCAGTTCGGCAAGCCCCACATCACGGCGGCGGCCCTGGCGGTCTGCGGCAACATCCTCGGCATCGTGGAGAAGAAGGCGGCCAGCCTCACCGCCCTCGAGCTGGTCGACGTGGTCAAGCCTCTCCTGGACAACGTAAGCGGGAGGACGAGCCTCCGCGGCCCCGCGGCGCCCGCCCCGTGCCGGAGCCACGCAGCCGAAACGCCCCGTCCCCCTTCCTCTTCCTCTTCCCCAGGAGGCCGCCGCGGTGCGGGAGAGCTCCATGAAGCTCTTCAAGGCGGCCATGGAGCGCGTGCTGTGGAGGCACAAGACGCAGATGTGGAAGAAGGTGCGCAAGATCCTCGTCCCGCTCTACCTGCGCATGAGCGACGAGACCCACAGCGTGGCCAAGGTAAGCGCCGGCGACGGAGGCTCGCGGCGAGGCCGGAGGGCGCGAGGAGCCGGCGCCGAGCCCCGTGCCTCCGCTGCCTCGCAGGCCTCCCAAGAAGCCCTCATGGCGGCGGCGGAGCTCTTGTGGTGGGATGAGCTGAAGGACGTGGCCCACATGGAGCAGACCTGGAGGATCAGAGCGTGCCTGGTGAGGGCGGCCTCCGCGGCGAGGCTGGCGGGGGGCTCTCGGGGGCTCCCCGAGGTGGGTGGGGGGGGGGGGAAGAAACGGGGCCGGGGAGGCTCACCGAGCCTCGCGGCCTCTCCAGCTGCAGCAGGATCGAGACCGGGTAGAGAAGCGCCTACAGCAGAGCCGGGCGTACCTGGAGGACCCTCAGGCATCCGTGCGCGAGGAGACCGTGAGGTTCATCGGTGAGGCCACCTCCCTGCCCCAGCGGCCTCCGCAAGAGGCCCCGCGGCCTCCCCTCGCCCTGCCCGGGGCGGAGGCTGACGGGCGGCTTTGCTCCTAGGGCTCGCCGCGGAGCTCCTCCAGGACCAGAGCGAAGAGAAGCTGCGCGAAATCATCGACAGTGAGTGAGGGGAGCACTGGAGGCCGGGCGGGGGAGGACTGGAGGCCGGGCCTCCGCCCCGGGGGAGGCGCGGTGGAGGCTGGGGGGGGGAACGAATCGGGGGGGCAGCGGGGCGCTCGGAGCGGCTGCTCCCCGCGTTCCTCCCGGCTGAGGGGCTCCCGGAGGGGTCTCCGCGGCCCGAGCGGAGGCTCCAGCCTCTCTCCGTCCTCCCGCAGTCCTGCAGCCCATGATGCACGACGCGGCGCCCTCGGTGCGCGCGGAGACCTCCCGCACCATCCAGGCCCTGCTGCAGCATCGCAAGTGGCTCCGGCGGCTGCCGGTGCCGTGGAACCCGCTGGCGGCGCTCTGCTGCTGGCCTCGAAGGCGCCGCCAGAGGCCGAAGACCGAGCCCCAGCCCGAGGAGAGCCCAGAAGGTTCCGGCTCTGAAGGGACGTCCAAGGACCCATCCCCCTGCCAGAGCAAGGACGACTAGCTCACCTCACGGCCGCAGGGGGTTCGGATGCCTGCAGAGGAGCCTCCGCACCCCCCCCGGGCAGCCTGCTCCACGTTTTGCCGCCCTCACCACAAATAAATTTCGTCCCCATGTTTGTCCGGTGCCTCCTGCGTTCACCCCTCGGCGTGCTCCGAGCTAAAGACCCCCTCGGCCTCTCCTCCTAAGGGAGGCGCTCCGCAGCCTCCATCATCCTCACAGCTCCGCGCCGGCCTCCCTCCTGTGCCCGGCCTCCTCCTTTGGTGCCTGCTGAGGTGGCCTCCAACGAGACGGGGGGAGCCCAACCTTAAAGACTTTATAATTTCATGTGAAAAAAAAAAAAAAAACCCTACTCTTTTTTTTTTTTTTACGGTCCAAACCCCACTTTTTTTTTTTAAGTTTTGAGCAGTTAAAGTTTTGATAGGACAAAGTTTATTTTGGTCACGTTTCATTTTGGGTGGTAAAATCCACCCTTTTCAGACCAAAAGCACCGCTGGAGGTCAGAAAACCTCCTTAGACCGTGCCTGGAGGAGTTTGAAAGGTTTAGGGGCGCGCTTTCATGGGGGATTTCTCCAAATTAGGTTGAGAGATCTTTCCAACCTTAAAGATTTTATCGTTTCAAGCTGAAAATAAACCTCTTTAAGGGACCACAAAATGGCCGCCCTCCCTGAGGGCCCCCTCAGCCTCCCTGCTGGGCCCGCCTGCACCGTGAGGGGGGAGCCGAGGCTGTGCCCCCCTTTTTGGGGTCTCCTCGAAAAAGAAATCGAAATTCTGAAGGACTCGGGGGTGGAAAACGGGGTTTTGTAGTTTTATGGCACACAGTAAAGAGCAAAAGTTCAAGGATTTGGGTGGACAAATGAGGGGTCACACCCCAGCCCCATTTTGAGAGGAGAGAGTTTTCTTTGGGTAAATTTTGTTTTGAGAGGATAAAGTTTTGAGAGGACAAAGTTTACTTTGGTCAAGGTTTATTTTGGGAAAATCCACCCTTTTCAGCCCAAAAGCTCTGTTGGAGGTCAGAAAACCTCCTTGGAGGTCCAGAGTTTAAAAGGTTTAGGGGCGTGCTTTCATGGGGGATTTCTCCAAATTAGGTTGAGAGATCTTTCCAACCTTCAAGATTTTATCATTTCAGGCTAAAAAAAATCTTTTTAAGGGACCACAAAATGGCCGCCCTCCCTGAGGGCTCCCTCAGCCTCCCTCCTGTGCCCGGCCTCCTCCTTTGGTGCCTGCTGAGGTGGCCTCCAACGAGACGGGGGGAGCCCAACCTTAAAGACTTTATAATTTTATGTGAAAAACAAACAAGCAAACAAACAAACAAAACTACTCTTTTTTTTTTCTTTAAGGTCCAAACCCCACTTTTTTTTAAAGTTTTGCGCAGTTAAAGTTTTGATAGGACAAAGTTTACTTTGGTCACGTTTCATTTTGGGTGGTAAAATCCACCCTTTTCAGACCAAAAGCACCGTTGGAGGTCAGAAAACCTCCTTAGACCGTGCCTGGAGGAGTTTAAAAGGTTTAGGGGCGTGCTTTCATGGGGGATTTCTCCAGATTAGGTTGAGAGATCTTTCCAACCTTCAAGATTTTATAATTTCATGTGAAAAAAAAAGTCTTTTTTTAAGGTACAAACCCCACTTTTTAAAATCCAACCCTCCCTTTTCAAGACCCCAAATTCTCACTGCAGGATTAAACCCTCCTTTTTCACACCAAATCCCAATTTTCAGTGCTAGGGGACCCTGTCTTTAGGGTCTGAAGCCTCATTTTGGGGTTTTAAAACCTTTCCTTTCAGTTCTAAGTCCATTTGTGAGGGCTCAAGGCCGAGCCTGGGGGAAAACCTGCGCCCCATGGGGGGGATTCTGGTGCCTTGGGTGGTTTGGGGGAGATTTAGGGGTTTTGCGGTGTTCTGGGAGGCTTTTAGGGGGGTTTTGAGGGGAGCTTTGTGCTTTTTTTGGGAGGGGAGGGGGGGGTGCTTTGTGAAGCTTTATTTTCGGGGGTGGGGGGGATCCTCGAGCACTGCGTTCAACCTCGAGCCCCACATTCAGTTTTTGGGACCAGGTGACCCTGGAGGTCTCTTCCAACCCTAACGACTGAGGACTGTAATTAGCAGAGGCCCTCCCGTTCCCAGAGCCCCCCCATTCCCTGACACGTCCCCGCGTCCCCCCCAGAAGCCACGGGCAGCCATCTCTCCTCAGCCCCTCTGTGCTCCGTGAGGGACCACAAAATGGCCACCCTCCCTGAGGGCCCCCTCAGCCTCCCTGCTGGGCCCGGCCTGCGCCGTGAGGGGGGAGCCGAGGCTGTGCCCCCCTTTTTGGGGTCGCCTCGAAAAAAAATCGAAATTCTGAAGGACTGGGGGTGGAAAGCGGGGTTGTGTGGGTTTAGAGCTTTAGAGCACATGGTAAACACAAAATTTCAAGGATTTGGGTGGACAAATGAGGGGTCGAACCCCAGCCCCGTTTTCAGAGAATAAAGTTTTATTTTGGTAAATTTCGTTTTGAGAGGAGAAAGTTTTGAGCAGTTAAAGTTCTGATAGGACAAAGTTTATTTTGGTCAATTTTCATTTTGGGAAAATCCACCCTTTTCAGACCAAAAGCACCGTTGGAGGTCAGAAAACCTCCTTAGACCGTGCCTGGAGGAGTTTGAAAGGTTTAGGGGCGCGCTTTCATGGGGGATTTCTCCAGATTAGGTTGAGAGATCTTTCCAACCTTAAAGATTTTATCATTTCAGGCTAAAAAAAATCTTTTTAAGGGACCACAAAATGGCCACCCTCCCTGAGGGCTCCCTCAGCCTCCCTCCTGTGCCCGGCCTCCTCCTTTGGCGCCTGCTGAGGTGGCCTCCAACGAGACGGGGGGAGCCCAACCTTAAAGACTTTATAATTTCATGTGAGAAACAAACAAGCAAACAAACAAAAAAAACTACTCTTTTTTTTTTTTTTTTAAGGTGCAAACCCCACTTTTTAAAATCCAACCCTCCCTTTTCAAGACCCCAAATTCTCACTGCAGGATTAAACCCTCCTTTTTCACACCAAATCCCAATTTTCAGTGCTAGGGGACCCTGTCTTTAGGGTCCGAAGCCTCATTTTGGGGTTTTAAAACCTTTCGTTTCAGTTCTAAGTCCATTTGTGAGGGCTCAAGGCCGAGCCTGGGGGAAACCCTGCGCCCCATGGGGGGGATTCTGCTGCCTTGGGTGGTTTGGGGGAGATTTAGGGGTTTTGGGGTGTTCTGGAGCCTTTTATGGGAGGCTGACGAGGGTGTGGGGTGTGGGAGCTGAGGCTGTGCCCCCCCTTTTTGGGGTCTCATGGCCGGGCGGGTGCTGTCGTTGGGGTCCCTTTGAGACCCGCGCCATGTCACGACATAAAAGCCGTCGCCGCCTCGCCGCCCCCCCAGTGCCTGTCAGGACAGGGCAGGAGCGAGAGGGAGCGAGCCGGAGACCCCCCCAAACAGAGCTTTGGCCGGAGTCCCAGCCTCAAAGGACCCCAAAAAGTTTGGGATCTGAAGGTACCTCCCAAGGATCACCCACCCCAATCCTGGGGACCCCCTCACCCTGGGGGGCTCCTCCTTGCCCCACATTGCTCCCCATCGCCCTGAGGGGCTCATCCTCACCCCGAGGGGCCCCCCACCACCCCGGGGGTCTCCCCTTCACTTTGAGGGGCTCAAACCACCCCAAGGAGCTCCGCAGCACCCTCGGGGCCCCCGCTCACCGTGGGGGGCTCCTTCTTACCCCACGTTGCTCCCCATCACCCCGAAGTGCTCCCCACCACCCTGGGGGTCTCCCCATCACTCTGAGGGGCTTCTCACCACCCCATGGGCTCCCCACAAACCCCAGGGGCTCCCGACCATTCCCCGAGGAGCTCCCCACCACCCTGGGGGGCTCCTGCTTACCCCAAGTTGCTCCCCATCACTCCGACGGTCCCCCCACCGCCCCGAGGGGCTCCCCTTCTCTCTGAGGCCCTTGCCTGCAGGAGAGCCGTGGAAAGGATCTGCAAAGTGGGCGAGTTCCTGGCCAAGTGCTCGTGGCTGCGGGGCAAGGGCTCCGAGCCCCCCAGGGAAGCCCCAAGTCCCCAGAGCAAAGCTCTGAGAGACCACAAAATGGCCGCCCTCCCTGAGGGCCCCCTCAGCCTCCCTGCTGGGCCCGCCTGCACCGTGAGGGGGGAGCCGAGGCTGTGTCCCCCTTTTTGGGGTCTTCTTCAAAAAAGATCGAAATTTTGAAGGACTGGGGAGTGAAAAATGGGGTTTTGTGGTTGTAGAGCACGTGGGAAACACAAAAGTTCAAGGATTTGGGTGGACAAATGAGGGATCAAACCCCAGCCCCGTTTTGAGAGAATAAAGTTTTATTTTGGTAAATTTCGTTTTGAGAGGAGAAAGTTTTGAGCAGTTAAAGTTTTGATAGGACAAAGTTTATTTTGGTCAATTTTCATTTTGGGAAAATCCACCCTTTTCAGACCAAAAGCACCGTTGGAGGTCAGAAAACCTCCTTAGAGCGTGCCTGGAGGAGTTTAAAAGGTTCAGGGGCGTGCTTTCGTGGGGGATTTCTCCAGATTAGGTTGAGAGATCTTTCCAACCTTAAAGATTTTATCGTTTCAGGCTAAAAAAAATCTTTTTAAGGGACCACAAAATGGCCGCCCTCCCTGAGGGCTCCCTCAGCCTCCCTCCTGTGCCCGGCCTCCTCCTTTGGCGCCTGCTGAGGTGGCCTCCAACGAGACGGGGGGAGCCCAACCTTAAAGACTTTATACTTTCATGTGAAAAACAAACAAGCAAACAAACAAAAAAAACTACTCTTTTTTTTTTTTTTTAAGGTGCAAACCCCACTTTTTAAAATCCAACCCTCCCTTTTCAAGACCCCAAATTCTCACTGCAGGATTAAACCCTCCTTTTTCACACCAAATCCCAATTTTCAGTGCTAGGGGACCCTGTCTTTAGGGTCCGAAGCCTCATTTTGGGGTTTTAAAACCTTTCCTTTCAGTTCTAAGTCCATTTGTGAGGGCTCAAGGCCGAGCCTGGGGGAAAACCTGCGCCCCATGGGGGGGATTCTGCTGCCTTGGGTGGTTTGGGGGAGATTTAGGGGTTTTGGGGTGTTCTGGGGCCTTTTATGGGGGTTTTGAGGGGAGCTTTGTGCTTTTTTTTGGGGGGGGGTGCTTTCTGAAGCTTTATTTTTGGGGGTGGGGGGGATCCTCGAGCACTGCGTTCAACCTCGAGCCCCACATTCAGTTTTTGGGACCAGATGACCCTGGAGGTCTCTTCCAACCCTAACGACTGAGGACTGTAATTAGCAGAGCCCCCCCCGTTCCCAGAGCCCCCCCATTCCCTGACACGTCCCCGCGTCCCCCCCAGAAGCCACGGGCAGCCATCTCTCCTCAGCCCCTCTGTGCTCCGTGAGGGACCACAAAATGGCCGCCCTCCCTGAGGGCCCCTCAGCCTCCCTGCTGGGCCCGGCCTGCGCCGTGAGGGGGGAGCCGAGGCTGTGCCCCCGTTTTTGGGGTCTCCTCGAAAAAAGATCGAAATTCTGAAGGACTGGGGAGTGAAAAATGGGGTTTTGTGGTTGTAGAGCACGTGGGAAACACAAAAGTTCAAGGCTCTGGGTGGTCAAAATGAGGGGTCGAACCCCTAACCCATTTTGAGAGGAGAAAGTTTTATTTTGGTAAATTTTGTTTTGAGAGGAGAAAGTTTTGAGAGGACAAAGTTTTGAGAAGACATGGTTTTACTTTGGCAAATTTTTATTTTGGGAAAATCCACCCTTTTCAACTCAAAAGCTCCGTTGGAGGTCAGAAAACCTCCTTAGAGCGTGCCTGGAGGAGTTTGAAAGGTTTAGGGGCGCGCTTTCATGGGGGATTTCTCCAGATTAGGTTGAGAGATCTTTCCAGCCTTAAAGATTTTGGGGGAGATTTAGGGGTTTTGGGGTGTTCTGGGGCCTTTTATGGGAGGCTGACGAGGGTGTGGGGTGGGGGAGCTGAGGCCGTGCCCCCCCCTTTTTGGGGTCTCATGGCCGGGCGGGTGCTGTTGTTAGGGTCCCTTTGAGACCCGCGCCATGTCACGACATAAAAGCCGTTGCCGCCTCGCCGCCCCCCCCAGTGCCTGTCAGGACAGGGCAGGAGCGAGAGGGAGCGAGCCGGAGACCCACCCCGCGTGGAGCTTCATTCCCTCCCTTCGCGCCCCCCTCACCATGGCAGACAAACCCCCCCCCGAGCGGCCCCGCTTGGCCTGGGTGGACAGCTGGGCCACCCCCATTGAGGAATCCTCCGACTTCCTCGAGGTGAAGCAGGAGGAGGAGGAGGAGGAGGTCGTGCCGCTGCCGGGCCGTGAGTGCAGAGAAACCCCCGCCACGAACGCGCCGAGCTCCCCCGGGGGGGGGCTCGCCGCCGCCCCTGCCGCCGCTCTCCCCTCATGGCCCCCTTCGCTGTCTCTCCCCCAGCCTTCGACGACCTGGCCGTGTACCAGGAGGAAGAGGAGGCCGTGACCACCATTGACGCCTTTGTAACCAACAAGCAAAAGGTAAAGGCGACCCCCGTGGATGCTTGGGGGCTGGGGGGGGGGCTCCCGGCCGGGGCTCCCCCCCCTCACCGGGGGTCTCCCGCAGAGCCACCTGAGCGAGGAGCAGAAAATGAAGTTTCTGGAGAGCGTCTGCAGCGTCTGCACCACCGCCCGCGAGAAGGGGCTGTCGGCGGGCCTCGACTGCTTCTGTCGCCGCACCGACGTGGCCAGGCACATCGAGGTGAGAAGGGGGTGAGGCGGGCGGCCGGGGGGGGGCTGCTGCAACCTTGGGTGCCGCCGGGGGCTGGGGGCCGGGTGCCAGCTCCCGTCCCGCTCCCCTCCCGCAGATCGTGCTGGCGTCGGAGCCCCAGGACCAGCTGCAGTCTCCGGTGCGAGAGCAAGCCATGCTGGCCGTCGCCGCCTTGAGGTACGCGCCCGGGGCCGCCTCCGGCCTCGACCGAGGGTTCTTGGGTTCGGGAGGCCGGGCCTCGCCTCGCGCCCTCTCCTCGAGGCCGGGCCTCAGCTGCGGCCTCACTCCCCCCCCCCTCTCCTCGCAGCACGGTGCAGGTGATCAAGGTGAGGGAGATGCTGCGGCTGCTCGACACCTGCTTCCAGAGCGTCTTCCTGCTGCCCCCCAAGGAGAAGCTGAACGCGCGCTTCTATGTGATGGTGGGTGCCGGCGCCCCCTCCCCTCCCCCCCCCTCCCCCCCCCCGGGGGGTTCCCCAGGGCCCTTCCCGGGGCGCCCCCAGCCCCACGCTCACCCCACGCTCGTTCCCCCCCCACTCGCAGACCATGCACGCCGTGGACAGCATGCTGCAGCTGCTGCTGCTCAGCCCGCCGGCCACCAAGCTCCCGGAGAAGCTGCAGAGCATCGTGCAGGTCTGTCCCGCGCCCGGCTGGGGGGCTTCTCGTCGTCCTGGGGGGCTTCTCGTCGTCCTGGGGGGCTTCTCATCACCCCGAGGGGCTCCTCCTCACCCCAGGTTGCTCCCCCCCACCCCGAGGGGCTCCCCTTCTTCCTGAGGGGCTCCCCCCCAGCCACCCCCAGCCCCCAGCCCCCAGCCCTCCCGAGCCCCGCCGGCAGCTCGCTTTTCTCCTCGCAGGCCCTGATGCGTTTCTGCACCTCCGCGAACGCCCTCGCCCGCAGGAGAGCCATGGAAAGGGTCTGCAAGCTGGGCGAGTTCCTGGCCAAGTGCTCCTCGCTGGAGGTGAGCGGCTCGGCCACCCCCGGCCGCGTCGTTCCCCCCCCCTTTCCCCGCAGCCCCCAGAGCCTCGAGGCCGGGGCCTCCTCCCTCCCCGGCCTCCTCTTCAACCTCCTCCTCGCCTTCCGCAGCCCTTCGGGAGGTACCTGAAGATCTCGCAGAGGACGGACCTCATCCTCACCTGCCTGCAGCTTGTGACAGAAGGCGTGTGCGACGAGGACCAGCACTGGGTCTCCTTTCTGCTCGACGCGACCACCCGAGACCCCATCAGCTGGCTGGCGGACGTGAGAGCCCCCCCGCCCTGAGCCCCCTCCCCCGGCCTCGACGCCCCCCCCGGCAGGGAAGGAAAGGAGGCCGCTTTTCACCCCCCCGCGTCCCCCCGGCAGGTCCCGCACTTCGTCAACTTCTTCTTCAAAACGCTGAAGAAGCAGCCGGCGCCCGACGTGCGGAAGAGGCTCCTGGAGCTGCTCGTCCTCCTCACGGAGTGCTTCCCCCGCTCCGTGCTCATGACCGTGCTCTTCATCTGCCCGTCCCAAGAAAGGTACCGGCCCCCGAGCCTCCAGGGCACCCCAAACCGCAGCCCCCGGGGCTCCCCCGATAACCCCGCGGGGCCCCCGCCGATAACGCCCTCTCCGTGCCCGCAGCGCCTCGATGGACATGTGGGAGGTGATGTTTGCCGTGCCCGCCATGGCGAAGCGGCTCCTGCACGAGCTCCACCTGCTGCTGCACGACAGGAACATCCGCGAGTTCCTCGGGGTGGCCGAGGACCTCAGCCTCGTCCGCCTCAGCCTCCTCTACGCCCAGCGCCCCGAAGACCCCGTCCCCAAGGAGCTGCGGGACGTGGAGTGCCTGCAGCGCTGCCTCAGGACCGCCAACTTCCACCTGCTCTGGCTGGCGCTCAAAGGCCTGGCGGCGCTGATGGAGAGGCCGCAGCTGGTGAGCCTCCGCCCTCTTCCCCTCCCCGCTCCCGGCCTCGGCTGGCGGCGCGGCGGCCTCCTCACGCCCCGGTGTTTTCGGCGCAGGCCAAGGCAGGGCAGTGCCTGCTGCCGGACGTGCTGGAGACCCTGCAGTTCGGCAAGCCCCACATCACGGCGGCGGCCCTGGCGGTCTGCGGCAACATCCTCGGCATCGTGGAGAAGAAGGCGGCCAGCCTCACCGCCCTCGAGCTGGTCGACGTGGTCAAGCCTCTCCTGGACAACGTAAGCGGGAGGACGAGCCTCCGCGGCCCCGCGGCGCCCGCCCCGTGCCGGAGCCACGCAGCCGAAACGCCCCGTCCCCCTTCCTCTTCCTCTTCCCCAGGAGGCCGCCGCGGTGCGGGAGAGCTCCATGAAGCTCTTCAAGGCGGCCATGGAGCGCGTGCTGTGGAGGCACAAGACGCAGATGTGGAAGAAGGTGCGCAAGATCCTCGTCCCGCTCTACCTGCGCATGAGCGACGAGACCCACAGCGTGGCCAAGGTAAGCGCCGGCGACGGAGGCTCGCGGCGAGGCCGGAGGGCGCGAGGAGCCGGCGCCGAGCCCCGTGCCTCCGCTGCCTCGCAGGCCTCCCAAGAAGCCCTCATGGCGGCGGCGGAGCTCTTGTGGTGGGATGAGCTGAAGGACGTGGCCCACATGGAGCAGACCTGGAGGATCAGAGCGTGCCTGGTGAGGGCGGCCTCCGCGGCGAGGCTGGCGGGGGGCTCTCGGGGGCTCCCCGAGGTGGGTGGGGGGGGGGGGAAGAAACGGGGCCGGGGAGGCTCACCGAGCCTCGCGGCCTCTCCAGCTGCAGCAGGATCGAGACCGGGTAGAGAAGCGCCTACAGCAGAGCCGGGCGTACCTGGAGGACCCTCAGGCATCCGTGCGCGAGGAGACCGTGAGGTTCATCGGTGAGGCCACCTCCCTGCCCCAGCGGCCTCCGCAAGAGGCCCCGCGGCCTCCCCTCGCCCTGCCCGGGGCGGAGGCTGACGGGCGGCTTTGCTCCTAGGGCTCGCCGCGGAGCTCCTCCAGGACCAGAGCGAAGAGAAGCTGCGCGAAATCATCGACAGTGAGTGAGGGGAGCACTGGAGGCCAGGCGGGGGAGGACTGGAGGCCGGGCCTCCGCCCCGGGGGAGGCGCGGTGGAGGCTGGGGGGGGGGAACGAATCGGGGGGGCCGCGGGGCGCTCGGAGCGGCTGCTCCCCGCGTTCCTCCCGGCTGGGGGGCTCCCGGAGGGGTCTCCGCGGCCCGAGCGGAGGCTCCAGCCTCTCTCCGTCCTCCCGCAGTCCTGCAGCCCATGATGCACGACGCGGCGCCCTCGGTGCGCGCGGAGACCTCCCGCACCATCCAGGCCCTGCTGCAGCATCGCAAGTGGCTCCGGCGGCTGCCGGTGCCGTGGAACCCGCTGGCGGCGCTCTGCTGCTGGCCTCGAAGGCGCCGCCAGAGGCCGAAGACCGAGCCCCAGCCCGAGGAGAGCCCAGAAGGTTCCGGCTCTGAAGGGACGTCCAAGGACCCATCCCCCTGCCAGAGCAAGGACGACTAGCTCACCTCACGGCCGCAGGGGGTTCGGATGCCTGCAGAGGAGCCTCCGCACCCCCCCCCGGGCAGCCTGCTCCACGTTTTGCCGCCCTCACCACAAATAAATTTCGTCCCCATGTTTGTCCGGTGCCTCCTGCGTTCACCCCTCGGCGTCCTCCGAGCTAAAGACCCCCTCGGCCTCTCCTCCTAAGGGAGGCGCTCCGCAGCCTCCATCATCCTCACAGCTCCGCGCCGGCCTCCCTCCTGTGCCCGGCCTCCTCCTTTGGTGCCTGCTGAGGTGGCCTCCAACGAGACGGGGGGAGCCCAACCTTAAAGACTTTATAATTTCATGTGAAAAAAAAAAAAAAAAACCCTACTCTTTTTTTTTTTTTTACGGTCCAAACCCCACTTTTTTTTTTTTAAGTTTTGAGCAGTTAAAGTTTTGATAGGACAAAGTTTACTTTGGTCACGTTTCATTTTGGGTGGTAAAATCCACCCTTTTCAGACCAAAAGCACCGCTGGAGGTCAGAAAACCTCCTTAGACCGTGCCTGGAGGAGTTTAAAAGGTTTAGGGGCGCGCTTTCATGGGGGATTTCTCCAGATTAGGTTGAGAGATCTTTCCAACCTTCAAGATTTTATAATTTCATGTGAAAAAAAAACTCTTTTTTTAAGGTGCAAACCCCACTTTTTAAAATCCAACCCTCCCTTTTCAAGACCCCAAATTCTCACTGCAGGATTAAACCCTCCTTTTTCACACCAAATCCCAATTTTCAGTGCTAGGGGACCCTGTCTTTAGGGTCCGAAGCCTCATTTTGGGGTTTTAAAACCTTTCCTTTCAGTTCTAAGTCCATTTGTGAGGGCTCAAGGCTGAGCCTGGGGGAAAACCTGCGCCCCATGGGGGGGGATTCTGCTGCCTTGGGTGGTTTGGGGGAGATTTAGGGGTTTTGGGGTGTTCTGGGAGGCTTTTAGGGGGGTTTTGAGGGGACCTTGTGAAACTTTATTTTCGGGGGGGGATCCTCGAGCACTGCGTTCAACCTCGAGCCCCACATTCAGTTTTTGGGACCAGATGACCCTGGAGGTCTCTTCCAACCCTAACGACTGAGGACTGTAATTAGCAGAGCCCCCCCCGTTCCCAGAGCCCCCCCATTCCCTGACACGTCCCCGCGTCCCCCCCAGAAGCCACGGGCAGCCATCTCTCCTCAGCCCCTCTGTGCTCCGTGAGGGACCACAAAATGGCCGCCCTCCCTGAGGGCCCCTCAGCCTCCCTGCTGGGCCCAGCCTGCGCCGTGAGGGGGGAGCCGAGGCTGTGCCCCCCTTTTTGGGGTCTTCTTCAAAAAAGATCGAAATTTTGAAGGACTGGGGAGTGAAAAATGGGGTTTTGTGGTTGTAGAGCACGTGGGAAACACAAAAGTTCAAGGCTCTGGGTGGACAAATGAGGGATCAAACCCCAGCCCCGTTTTGAGAGAATAAAGTTTTATTTTGGTAAATTTTGTTTTGAGAGGAGAAAGTTTTGAGCAGTTAAAGTTCTGATAGGACAAAGTTTATTTTGGTCAATTTTCATTTTGGGAAAATCCACCCTTTTCAGACCAAAAGCACCGTTGGAGGTCAGAAAACCTCCTTAGAGCGTGCCTGGAGGAGTTTAAAAGGTTCAGGGGCGTGCTTTCGTGGGGGATTTCTCCAGATTAGGTTGAGAGATCTTTCCAACCTTAAAGATTTTATCGTTTCAGGCTAAAAAAAATCTTTTTAAGGGACCACAAAATGGCCGCCCTCCCTGAGGGCTCCCTCAGCCTCCCTCCTGTGCCCGGCCTCCTCCTTTGGCGCCTGCTGAGGTGGCCTCCAACGAGACGGGGGGAGCCCAACCTTAAAGACTTTATAATTTCATGTGAAAAACAAACAAGCAAACAAACAAAAAAAACTACTCTTTTTTTTTTTTTTTAAGGTGCAAACCCCACTTTTTTAAATCCAACCCTCCCTTTTCAAGACCCCAAATTCTCACTGCAGGATTAAACCCTCCTTTTTCACACCAAATCCCAGTTTTCAGTGCTAGGGGACCCTGTCTTTAGGGTCGGAAGCCTCATTTTGGGATTTTAAAACCTCTCTGTGCTCCCCTCTGTGCTCCGTGAGGGACCACAAAATGGCCGCCCTCCGTGAGGGCCCCTCAGCCTCCCTGCTGGGCCCGGCCTGCGCCGTGAGGGGGGAGCCGAGGCTGTGCCCCCCTTTTTGGGGTCTCCTCGAAAACAAATCGAAATTCTGAAGGACTGGGGTGGAAAACGGGGTTTTGTGGGTTTACGGCACACAGTAAAGAGCAAAAGTTCAAGGATTTGGGTGGAAAAATGAGGGGTCACACCCCAGCCCTGTTTTGAGAGAATAAAGTTTTATTTTGGTAAATTTGGTTTTGAGAGAATAAAGTTTTGAGAGGATTAAGTTTTGAGAGGACAAAGTTTATTTTGGTCAAGTTTTATTATGGGAAATCCCACCCTTTTCAGCCCAAAAGCTCTGTTTGAGACCAGAAAACCTCCTTGGAGGTCCTCCTTGGACCATGCCTGGAGGACTTTAAAAGGTTTAAGGGCATGC
This sequence comes from Anser brachyrhynchus, assembly GCF_964034855.1. NCBI lineage: Eukaryota > Metazoa > Chordata > Aves > Anseriformes > Anatidae > Anser > Anser brachyrhynchus. The sequence continues at coordinate 148,234 of NC_137729.1, read as the reverse complement.
TTTCATGGGGGATTTCTCCAAAATTAGGTTAAGAGATCTTTCCAACCTTAAAGATTTTGTAATTTTTGGCTATAAACCTCTTTTTTTAAGGTGCAAACCCCACTTTTTAAAATCCAACCCTCCCTTTTCAAGACCCCAAATTCTCACTGCAGGATTAAACCCTCCTTTTTCACACCAAATCCCAATTTTCAGTGCTAGGGGACCCTGTCTTTAGGGTCCGAAGCCTCATTTTGGGGTTTTAAAACCTTTCCTTTCAGTTCTCAGTCCATTTGTGAGGGCTCAAGGCCGAGCCTGGGGGAAACCCTGCGCCCCATGGGGGGGATTCTGCTGCCTTGGGTGGTTTGGGGGAGATTTAGGGGTTTTGGGGTGTTCTGGGGGCTTTTAGGGGGGTTTTGAGGGGACCTTGTGCTTTTTTTTGGGGGGGGGTGCTTTGTGAAGCTTTATTTTCGGGGGGGGGGGGATCCTCGAGCATTGCGTTGAACCTCGAGTCCCACATTCAGTTTTTGGGACCAGATGACCCTGGAGGTCTCTTCCAACCCTAACGACTGAGGACTGTAATTAGCAGAGCCCCCCCCGTTCCCAGAGCCCCCCCATTCCCTGACACGTCCCCGTGTCCCCCCCAGAAGCCACGGGCAGCCATCTCTCCTCAGCCCCTCTGTGCTCCGTGAGGGACCACAAAATGGCCACCCTCCCTGAGGGCCCCCTCAGCCTCCCTGCTGGGCCCGGCCTGCGCCGTGAGGGGGGAGCCGAGGCTGTGCCCCCCTTTTTGGGGTCTTCTTCAAAAAAAATCGAAATTTTGAAGGACTGGGGAGTGAAAAATGGGGTTTTGTGGTTGTAGAGCACGTGGTAAACACAAAAGTTCAAGGATTTGGGTGGACAAATGAGGGATCAAACCCCAGCCCCGTTTTGAGAGAATAAAGTTTTATTTTGGTAAATTTCGTTTTGAGAGGAGAAAGTTTTGAGCAGTTAAAGTTTTGATAGGACAAAGTTTATTTTGGTCAATTTTCATTTTGGGAAAATCCACCCTTTTCAGACCAAAAGCACCGTTGGAGGTCAGAAAACCTCCTTAGAGCGTGCCTGGAGGAGTTTAAAAGGTTCAGGGGCGTGCTTTCGTGGGGGATTTCTCCAGATTAGGTTGAGAGATCTTTCCAACCTTAAAGATTTTATCGTTTCAGGCTAAAAAAAATCTTTTTAAGGGACCACAAAATGGCCGCCCTCCCTGAGGGCTCCCTCAGCCTCCCTCCTGTGCCCGGCCTCCTCCTTTGGCGCCTGCTGAGGTGGCCTCCAACGAGACGGGGGGAGCCCAACCTTAAAGACTTTATACTTTCATGTGAAAAACAAACAAGCAAACAAACAAAAAAAACTACTCTTTTTTTTTTTTTTTAAGGTGCAAACCCCACTTTTTAAAATCCAACCCTCCCTTTTCAAGACCCCAAATTCTCACTGCAGGATTAAACCCTCCTTTTTCACACCAAATCCCAATTTTCAGTGCTAGGGGACCCTGTCTTTAGGGTCCGAAGCCTCATTTTGGGGTTTTAAAACCTTTCCTTTCAGTTCTAAGTCCATTTGTGAGGGCTCAAGGCCGAGCCTGGGGGAAAACCTGCGCCCCATGGGGGGGATTCTGCTGCCTTGGGTGGTTTGGGGGAGATTTAGGGGTTTTGGGGTGTTCTGGGGCCTTTTATGGGGGTTTTGAGGGGAGCTTTGTGCTTTTTTTTGGGGGGGGGTGCTTTCTGAAGCTTTATTTTCGGGGGTGGGGGGGATCCTCGAGCACTGCGTTCAACCTCGAGCCCCACATTCAGTTTTTGGGACCAGGTGACCCTGGAGGTCTCTTCCAACCCTAACGACTGAGGACTGTAATTAGCAGAGCCCCCCCCGTTCCCAGAGCCCCCCCATTCCCTGACACGTCCCCGCGTCCCCCCCAGAAGCCACGGGCAGCCATCTCTCCTCAGCCCCTCTGTGCTCCGTGAGGGACCACAAAATGGCCGCCCTCCCTGAGGGCCCCTCAGCCTCCCTGCTGGGCCCGGCCTGCGCCGTGAGGGGGGAGCCGAGGCTGTGCCCCCGTTTTTGGGGTCTCCTCGAAAAAAGATCGAAATTCTGAAGGACTGGGGAGTGAAAAATGGGGTTTTGTGGTTGTAGAGCACGTGGGAAACACAAAAGTTCAAGGCTCTGGGTGGTCAAAATGAGGGGTCGAACCCCTAACCCATTTTGAGAGGAGAAAGTTTTATTTTGGTAAATTTTGTTTTGAGAGGAGAAAGTTTTGAGAGGACAAAGTTTTGAGAAGACATGGTTTTACTTTGGCAAATTTTTATTTTGGGAAAATCCACCCTTTTCAACTCAAAAGCTCCGTTGGAGGTCAGAAAACCTCCTTAGAGCGTGCCTGGAGGAGTTTGAAAGGTTTAGGGGCGCGCTTTCATGGGGGATTTCTCCAGATTAGGTTGAGAGATCTTTCCAGCCTTAAAGATTTTGGGGGAGATTTAGGGGTTTTGGGGTGTTCTGGGGCCTTTTATGGGAGGCTGACGAGGGTGTGGGGTGGGGGAGCTGAGGCCGTGCCCCCCCCTTTTTGGGGTCTCATGGCCGGGCGGGTGCTGTTGTTAGGGTCCCTTTGAGACCCGCGCCATGTCACGACATAAAAGCCGTTGCCGCCTCGCCGCCCCCCCCAGTGCCTGTCAGGACAGGGCAGGAGCGAGAGGGAGCGAGCCGGAGACCCACCCCGCGTGGAGCTTCATTCCCTCCCTTCGCGCCCCCCTCACCATGGCAGACAAACCCCCCCCCGAGCGGCCCCGCTTGGCCTGGGTGGACAGCTGGGCCACCCCCATTGAGGAATCCTCCGACTTCCTCGAGGTGAAGCAGGAGGAGGAGGAGGAGGAGGTCGTGCCGCTGCCGGGCCGTGAGTGCAGAGAAACCCCCGCCACGAACGCGCCGAGCTCCCCCGGGGGGGGGCTCGCCGCCGCCCCTGCCGCCGCTCTCCCCTCATGGCCCCCTTCGCTGTCTCTCCCCCAGCCTTCGACGACCTGGCCGTGTACCAGGAGGAAGAGGAGGCCGTGACCACCATTGACGCCTTTGTAACCAACAAGCAAAAGGTAAAGGCGACCCCCGTGGATGCTTGGGGGCTGGGGGGGGGGCTCCCGGCCGGGGCTCCCCCCCCTCACCGGGGGTCTCCCGCAGAGCCACCTGAGCGAGGAGCAGAAAATGAAGTTTCTGGAGAGCGTCTGCAGCGTCTGCACCACCGCCCGCGAGAAGGGGCTGTCGGCGGGCCTCGACTGCTTCTGTCGCCGCACCGACGTGGCCAGGCACATCGAGGTGAGAAGGGGGTGAGGCGGGCGGCCGGGGGGGGGCTGCTGCAACCTTGGGTGCCGCCGGGGGCTGGGGGCCGGGTGCCAGCTCCCGTCCCGCTCCCCTCCCGCAGATCGTGCTGGCGTCGGAGCCCCAGGACCAGCTGCAGTCTCCGGTGCGAGAGCAAGCCATGCTGGCCGTCGCCGCCTTGAGGTACGCGCCCGGGGCCGCCTCCGGCCTCGACCGAGGGTTCTTGGGTTCGGGAGGCCGGGCCTCGCCTCGCGCCCTCTCCTCGAGGCCGGGCCTCAGCTGCGGCCTCACTCCCCCCCCCTCTCCTCGCAGCACGGTGCAGGTGATCAAGGTGAGGGAGATGCTGCGGCTGCTCGACACCTGCTTCCAGAGCGTCTTCCTGCTGCCCCCCAAGGAGAAGCTGAACGCGCGCTTCTATGTGATGGTGGGTGCCGGCGCCCCCTCCCCTCCCCCCCCCTCCCCCCCCCGGGGGGTTCCCCAGGGCCCTTCCCGGGGCGCCCCCAGCCCCACGCTCACCCCACGCTCGTTCCCCCCCCACTCGCAGACCATGCACGCCGTGGACAGCATGCTGCAGCTGCTGCTGCTCAGCCCGCCGGCCACCAAGCTCCCGGAGAAGCTGCAGAGCGTCGTGCAGGTCTGTCCCGCGCCCGGCTGGGGGGCTTCTCGTCGTCCTGGGGGGCTTCTCGTCGTCCTGGGGGGCTTCTCATCACCCCGAGGGGCTCCTCCTCACCCCAGGTTGCTCCCCCCCACCCCGAGGGGCTCCCCTTCTTCCTGAGGGGCTCCCCCCCAGCCACCCCCAGCCCCCAGCCCCCAGCCCTCCCGAGCCCCGCCGGCAGCTCGCTTTTCTCCTCGCAGGCCCTGATGCGTTTCTGCACCTCCGCGAACGCCCTCGCCCGCAGGAGAGCCATGGAAAGGGTCTGCAAGCTGGGCGAGTTCCTGGCCAAGTGCTCCTCGCTGGAGGTGAGCGGCTCGGCCACCCCCGGCCGCGTCGTTCCCCCCCCTTTCCCCGCAGCCCCCAGAGCCTCGAGGCCGGGGCCTCCTCCCTCCCCGGCCTCCTCTTCAACCTCCTCCTCGCCTTCCGCAGCCCTTCGGGAGGTACCTGAAGATCTCGCAGAGGACGGACCTCATCCTCACCTGCCTGCAGCTTGTGACAGAAGGCGTGTGCGACGAGGACCAGCACTGGGTCTCCTTTCTGCTCGACGCGACCACCCGAGACCCCATCAGCTGGCTGGCGGACGTGAGAGCCCCCCCGCCCTGAGCCCCCTCCCCCGGCCTCGACGCCCCCCCCGGCAGGGAAGGAAAGGAGGCCGCTTTTCACCCCCCCGCGTCCCCCCGGCAGGTCCCGCACTTCGTCAACTTCTTCTTCAAAACGCTGAAGAAGCAGCCGGCGCCCGACGTGCGGAAGAGGCTCCTGGAGCTGCTCGTCCTCCTCACGGAGTGCTTCCCCCGCTCCGTGCTCATGACCGTGCTCTTCATCTGCCCGTCCCAAGAAAGGTACCGGCCCCCGAGCCTCCAGGGCACCCCAAACCGCAGCCCCCGGGGCTCCCCCGATAACCCCGCGGGGCCCCCGCCGATAACGCCCTCTCCGTGCCCGCAGCGCCTCGATGGACATGTGGGAGGTGATGTTTGCCGTGCCCGCCATGGCGAAGCGGCTCCTGCACGAGCTCCACCTGCTGCTGCACGACAGGAACATCCGCGAGTTCCTCGGGGTGGCCGAGGACCTCAGCCTCGTCCGCCTCAGCCTCCTCTACGCCCAGCGCCCCGAAGACCCCGTCCCCAAGGAGCTGCGGGACGTGGAGTGCCTGCAGCGCTGCCTCAGGACCGCCAACTTCCACCTGCTCTGGCTGGCGCTCAAAGGCCTGGCGGCGCTGATGGAGAGGCCGCAGCTGGTGAGCCTCCGCCCTCTTCCCCTCCCCGCTCCCGGCCTCGGCTGGCGGCGCGGCGGCCTCCTCACGCCCCGGTGTTTTCGGCGCAGGCCAAGGCAGGGCAGTGCCTGCTGCCGGACGTGCTGGAGACCCTGCAGTTCGGCAAGCCCCACATCACGGCGGCGGCCCTGGCGGTCTGCGGCAACATCCTCGGCATCGTGGAGAAGAAGGCGGCCAGCCTCACCGCCCTCGAGCTGGTCGACGTGGTCAAGCCTCTCCTGGACAACGTAAGCGGGAGGACGAGCCTCCGCGGCCCCGCGGCGCCCGCCCCGTGCCGGAGCCACGCAGCCGAAACGCCCCGTCCCCCTTCCTCTTCCTCTTCCCCAGGAGGCCGCCGCGGTGCGGGAGAGCTCCATGAAGCTCTTCAAGGCGGCCATGGAGCGCGTGCTGTGGAGGCACAAGACGCAGATGTGGAAGAAGGTGCGCAAGATCCTCGTCCCGCTCTACCTGCGCATGAGCGACGAGACCCACAGCGTGGCCAAGGTAAGCGCCGGCGACGGAGGCTCGCGGCGAGGCCGGAGGGCGCGAGGAGCCGGCGCCGAGCCCCGTGCCTCCGCTGCCTCGCAGGCCTCCCAAGAAGCCCTCATGGCGGCGGCGGAGCTCTTGTGGTGGGATGAGCTGAAGGACGTGGCCCACATGGAGCAGACCTGGAGGATCAGAGCGTGCCTGGTGAGGGCGGCCTCCGCGGCGAGGCTGGCGGGGGGCTCTCGGGGGCTCCCCGAGGTGGGTGGGGGGGGGGGGAAGAAACGGGGCCGGGGAGGCTCACCGAGCCTCGCGGCCTCTCCAGCTGCAGCAGGATCGAGACCGGGTAGAGAAGCGCCTACAGCAGAGCCGGGCGTACCTGGAGGACCCTCAGGCATCCGTGCGCGAGGAGACCGTGAGGTTCATCGGTGAGGCCACCTCCCTGCCCCAGCGGCCTCCGCAAGAGGCCCCGCGGCCTCCCCTCGCCCTGCCCGGGGCGGAGGCTGACGGGCGGCTTTGCTCCTAGGGCTCGCCGCGGAGCTCCTCCAGGACCAGAGCGAAGAGAAGCTGCGCGAAATCATCGACAGTGAGTGAGGGGAGCACTGGAGGCCGGGCGGGGGAGGACTGGAGGCCGGGCCTCCGCCCCGGGGGAGGCGCGGTGGAGGCTGGGGGGGGGAACGAATCGGGGGGGCCGCGGGGCGCTCGGAGCGGCTGCTCCCCGCGTTCCTCCCGGCTGGGGGGCTCCCGGAGGGGTCTCCGCGGCCCGAGCGGAGGCTCCAGCCTCTCTCCGTCCTCCCGCAGTCCTGCAGCCCATGATGCACGACGCGGCGCCCTCGGTGCGCGCGGAGACCTCCCGCACCATCCAGGCCCTGCTGCAGCATCGCAAGTGGCTCCGGCGGCTGCCGGTGCCGTGGAACCCGCTGGCGGCGCTCTGCTGCTGGCCTCGAAGGCGCCGCCAGAGGCCGAAGACCGAGCCCCAGCCCGAGGAGAGCCCAGAAGGTTCCGGCTCTGAAGGGACGTCCAAGGACCCATCCCCCTGCCAGAGCAAGGACGACTAGCTCACCTCACGGCCGCAGGGGGTTCGGATGCCTGCAGAGGAGCCTCCGCACCCCCCCCCGGGCAGCCTGCTCCACGTTTTGCCGCCCTCACCACAAATAAATTTCGTCCCCATGTTTGTCCGGTGCCTCCTGCGTTCACCCCTTGGCGTCCTCCGAGCTAAAGACCCCCTCGGCCTCTCCTCCTAAGGGAGGCGCTCCGCAGCCTCCATCATCCTCACAGCTCCGCGCCGGCCTCCCTCCTGTGCCCGGCCTCCTCCTTTGGTGCCTGCTGAGGTGGCCTCCAACGAGACGGGGGGAGCCCAACCTTAAAGACTTTATAATTTCATGTGAAAAAAAAAAAAAAAAACCCTACTCTTTTTTTTTTTTTTACGGTCCAAACCCCACTTTTTTTTTTTAAGTTTTGAGCAGTTAAAGTTTTGATAGGACAAAGTTTATTTTGGTCACGTTTCATTTTGGGTGGTAAAATCCACCCTTTTCAGACCAAAAGCACCGCTGGAGGTCAGAAAACCTCCTTAGACCGTGCCTGGAGGAGTTTAAAAGGTTTAGGGGCGCGCTTTCATGGGGGATTTCTCCAGATTAGGTTGAGAGATCTTTCCAACCTTCAAGATTTTATAATTTCATGTGAAAAAAAAACTCTTTTTTTAAGGTGCAAACCCCACTTTTTAAAATCCAACCCTCCCTTTTCAAGACCCCAAATTCTCACTGCAGGATTAAACCCTCCTTTTTCACACCAAATCCCAATTTTCAGTGCTAGGGGACCCTGTCTTTAGGGTCCGAAGCCTCATTTTGGGGTTTTAAAACCTTTCCTTTCAGTTCTAAGTCCATTTGTGAGGGCTCAAGGCCGAGCCTGGGGGAAAACCTGCGCCCCATGGGGGGGGATTCTGGTGCCTTGGGTGGTTTGGGGGAGATTTAGGGGTTTTGCGGTGTTCTGGGAGGCTTTTAGGGGGGTTTTGAGGGGAGCTTTGTGCTTTTTTTGGGAGGGGAGGGGGGGGTGCTTTGTGAAGCTTTATTTTCGGGGGTGGGGGGGATCCTCGAGCACTGCGTTCAACCTCGAGCCCCACATTCAGTTTTTGGGACCAGGTGACCCTGGAGGTCTCTTCCAACCCTAACGACTGAGGACTGTAATTAGCAGAGCCCCCCCCGTTCCCAGAGCCCCCCCATTCCCTGACACGTCCCCGCGTCCCCCCCAGAAGCCACGGGCAGCCATCTCTCCTCAGCCCCTCTGTGCTCCGTGAGGGACCACAAAATGGCCGCCCTCCCTGAGGGCCCCTCAGCCTCCCTGCTGGGCCCGGCCTGCGCCGTGAGGGGGGAGCCGAGGCTGTGCCCCCCTTTTTGGGGTCTTCTTCAAAAAAGATCGAAATTTTGAAGGACTGGGGAGTGAAAAATGGGGTTTTGTGGTTGTAGAGCACGTGGGAAACACAAAAGTTCAAGGCTCTGGGTGGACAAATGAGGGATCAAACCCCAGCCCCGTTTTGAGAGAATAAAGTTTTATTTTGGTAAATTTTGTTTTGAGAGGAGAAAGTTTTGAGCAGTTAAAGTTCTGATAGGACAAAGTTTATTTTGGTCAATTTTCATTTTGGGAAAATCCACCCTTTTCAGACCAAAAGCACCGTTGGAGGTCAGAAAACCTCCTTAGACCGTGCCTGGAGGAGTTTGAAAGGTTTAGGGGCGCGCTTTCATGGGGGATTTCTCCAGATTAGGTTGAGAGATCTTTCCAACCTTAAAGATTTTATCATTTCAGGCTAAAAAAAATCTTTTTAAGGGACCACAAAATGGCCACCCTCCCTGAGGGCTCCCTCAGCCTCTCTCCTGTGCCCGGCCTCCTCCTTTGGCGCCTGCTGAGGTGGCCTCCAACGAGACGGGGGGAGCCCAACCTTAAAGACTTTATAATTTCATGTGAAAAACAAACAAGCAAACAAACAAAAAAAACTACTCTTTTTTTTTTTTTTTAAGGTGCAAACCCCACTTTTTTAAATCCAACCCTCCCTTTTCAAGACCCCAAATTCTCACTGCAGGATTAAACCCTCCTTTTTCACACCAAATCCCAGTTTTCAGTGCTAGGGGACCCTGTCTTTAGGGTCGGAAGCCTCATTTTGGGGTTTTAAAACCTCTCTGTGCTCCCCTCTGTGCTCCGTGAGGGACCACAAAATGGCCGCCCTCCGTGAGGGCCCCTCAGCCTCCCTGCTGGGCCCGGCCTGCGCCGTGAGGGGGGAGCCGAGGCTGTGCCCCCGTTTTTGGGGTCTCCTCGAAAAAAGATCGAAATTCTGAAGGACTGGGGTGGAAAACGGGGTTTTGTGGGTTTACGGCACACAGTAAAGAGCAAAAGTTCAAGGATTTGGGTGGAAAAATGAGGGGTCACACCCCAGCCCTGTTTTGAGAGAATAAAGTTTTATTTTGGTAAATTTGGTTTTGAGAGAATAAAGTTTTGAGAGGATTAAGTTTTGAGAGGACAAAGTTTATTTTGGTCAAGTTTTATTATGGGAAATCCCACCCTTTTCAGCCCAAAAGCTCTGTTTGAGACCAGAAAACCTCCTTGGAGGTCCTCCTTGGACCATGCCTGGAGGACTTTAAAAGGTTTAAGGGCATGCTTTCATGGGGGATTTCTCCAAAATTAGGTTAAGAGATCTTTCCAACCTTCAAGATTTTGTAATTTTTGGCTATAAACCTCTTTTTTTAAGGTGCAAACCCCACTTTTTAAAATCCAACCCTCCCTTTTCAAGACCCCAAATTCTCACTGCAGGATTAAACCCTCCTTTTTCACACCAAATCCCAATTTTCAGTGCTAGGGGACCCTGTCTTTAGGGTCCGAAGCCTCATTTTGGGGTTTTAAAACCTTTCCTTTCAGTTCTAAGTCCATTTGTGAGGGCTCAAGGCCGAGCCTGGGGGAAACCCTGCGCCCCATGGGGGGGATTCTGCTGCCTTGGGTGGTTTGGGGGAGATTTAGGGGTTTTGGGGTGTTCTGGGGCCTTTTATGGGAGGCTGACGAGGGTGTGGGGTGGGGGAGCTGAGGCCGTGCCCCCCCCTTTTTGGGGTCTCATGGCCGGGCGGGTGCTGTTGTTAGGGTCCCTTTGTGACCTGGGGGTGGTCCCTTAGTGACCCGCGCCATGTCACGACATAAAAGCCGTTGCCGCCTCGCCGCCCCCCCCAGTGCCTGTCAGGACAGGGCAGGAGCGAGAGGGAGCGAGCCGGAGACCCACCCCGCGTGGAGCTTCATTCCCTCCCTTCGCGCCCCCCTCACCATGGCAGACAAACCCCCCCCCGAGCGGCCCCGCTTGGCCTGGGTGGACAGCTGGGCCACCCCCATCGAGGAATCCTCCGACTTCCTCGAGGTGAAGCAGGAGGAGGAGGAGGAGGAGGTCGTGCCGCTGCCGGGCCGTGAGTGCAGAGAAACCCCCGCCACGAACGCGCCGAGCTCCCCCGGGGGGGGGGCTCGCCGCCGCCCCTGCCGCCGCTCTCCCCTCATGGCCCCCTTCGCTGTCTCTCCCCCAGCCTTCGACGACCTGGCCGTGTACCAGGAGGAAGAGGAGGCCGTGACCACCATTGACGCCTTTGTAACCAACAAGCAAAAGGTAAAGGCGACCCCCGTGGATGCTTGGGGGCTGGGGGGGGGGCTCCCGGCCGGGGCTCCCCCCCCTCACCGGGGGTCTCCCGCAGAGCCACCTGAGCGAGGAGCAGAAAATGAAGTTTCTGGAGAGCGTCTGCAGCGTCTGCACCACCGCCCGCGAGAAGGGGCTGTCGGCGGGCCTCGACTGCTTCTGTCGCCGCACCGACGTGGCCAGGCACATCGAGGTGAGAAGGGGGTGAGGCGGGCGGCCGGGGGGGGGCTGCTGCAACCTTGGGTGCCGCCGGGGGCTGGGGGCCGGGTGCCAGCTCCCGTCCCGCTCCCCTCCCGCAGATCGTGCTGGCGTCGGAGCCCCAGGACCAGCTGCAGTCTCCGGTGCGAGAGCAAGCCATGCTGGCCGTCGCCGCCTTGAGGTACGCGCCCGGGGCCGCCTCCGGCCTCGACCGAGGGTTCTTGGGTTCGGGAGGCCGGGCCTCGCCTCGCGCCCTCTCCTCGAGGCCGGGCCTCAGCTGCGGCCTCACTCCCCCCCCCCCTCCTCACAGCACGGTGCAGGTGATCAAGGTGAGGGAGATGCTGCGGCTGCTCGACACCTGCTTCCAGAGCGTCTTCCTGCTGCCCCCCAAGGAGAAGCTGAACGCGCGCTTCTATGTGATGGTGGGTGCCGGCGCCCCCTCCCCTCCCCCCCCTCCCCTCCCCGGGGGATTCCCCAGGGCCCTTCCCGGGGCGCCCCCAGCCCCACGCTCACCCCACGCTCGTTCCCCCCCCACTCGCAGACCATGCACGCCGTGGACAGCATGCTGCAGCTGCTGCTGCTCAGCCCGCCGGCCACCAAGCTCCCGGAGAAGCTGCAGAGCATCGTGCAGGTCTGTCCCGCGCCCGGCTGGGGGGCTTCTCGTCGTCCTGGGGGGCTTCTCGTCGTCCTGGGGGGCTTCTCATCACCCCGAGGGGCTCCTCCTCACCCCAGGTTGCTCCCCCCCACCCCGAGGGGCTCCCCTTCTTCCTGAGGGGCTCCCCCCCAGCCACCCCCAGCCCCCAGCCCCCAGCCCTCCCGAGCCCCGCCGGCAGCTCGCTTTTCTCCTCGCAGGCCCTGATGCGTTTCTGCACCTCCGCGAACGCCCTCGCCCGCAGGAGAGCCATGGAAAGGGTCTGCAAGCTGGGCGAGTTCCTGGCCAAGTGCTCCTCGCTGGAGGTGAGCGGCTCGGCCACCCCCGGCCGCGTCGTTCCCCCCCCTTTCCCCGCAGCCCCCAGAGCCTCGAGGCCGGGGCCTCCTCCCTCCCCGGCCTCCTCTTCAACCTCCTCCTCGCCTTCCGCAGCCCTTCGGGAGGTACCTGAAGATCTCGCAGAGGACGGACCTCATCCTCACCTGCCTGCAGCTTGTGACAGAAGGCGTGTGCGACGAGGACCAGCACTGGGTCTCCTTTCTGCTCGACGCGACCACCCGAGACCCCATCAGCTGGCTGGCGGACGTGAGAGCCCCCCCGCCCTGAGCCCCCTCCCCCGGCCTCGACGCCCCCCCCGGCAGGGAAGGAAAGGAGGCCGCTTTTCACCCCCCCGCGTCCCCCCGGCAGGTCCCGCACTTCGTCAACTTCTTCTTCAAAACGCTGAAGAAGCAGCCGGCGCCCGACGTGCGGAAGAGGCTCCTGGAGCTGCTCGTCCTCCTCACGGAGTGCTTCCCCCGCTCCGTGCTCATGACCGTGCTCTTCATCTGCCCGTCCCAAGAAAGGTACCGGCCCCCGAGCCTCCAGGGCACCCCAAACCGCAGCCCCCGGGGCTCCCCCGATAACCCCGCGGGGCCCCCGCCGATAACGCCCTCTCCGTGCCCGCAGCGCCTCGATGGACATGTGGGAGGTGATGTTTGCCGTGCCCGCCATGGCGAAGCGGCTCCTGCACGAGCTCCACCTGCTGCTGCACGACAGGAACATCCGCGAGTTCCTCGGGGTGGCCGAGGACCTCAGCCTCGTCCGCCTCAGCCTCCTCTACGCCCAGCGCCCCGAAGACCCCGTCCCCAAGGAGCTGCGGGACGTGGAGTGCCTGCAGCGCTGCCTCAGGACCGCCAACTTCCACCTGCTCTGGCTGGCGCTCAAAGGCCTGGCGGCGCTGATGGAGAGGCCGCAGCTGGTGAGCCTCCGCCCTCTTCCCCTCCCCGCTCCCGGCCTCGGCTGGCGGCGCGGCGGCCTCCTCACGCCCCGGTGTTTTCGGCGCAGGCCAAGGCAGGGCAGTGCCTGCTGCCGGACGTGCTGGAGACCCTGCAGTTCGGCAAGCCCCACATCACGGCGGCGGCCCTGGCGGTCTGCGGCAACATCCTCGGCATCGTGGAGAAGAAGGCGGCCAGCCTCACCGCCCTCGAGCTGGTCGACGTGGTCAAGCCTCTCCTGGACAACGTAAGCGGGAGGACGAGCCTCCGCGGCCCCGCGGCGCCCGCCCCGTGCCGGAGCCACGCAGCCGAAACGCCCCGTCCCCCTTCCTCTTCCTCTTCCCCAGGAGGCCGCCGCGGTGCGGGAGAGCTCCATGAAGCTCTTCAAGGCGGCCATGGAGCGCGTGCTGTGGAGGCACAAGACGCAGATGTGGAAGAAGGTGCGCAAGATCCTCGTCCCGCTCTACCTGCGCATGAGCGACGAGACCCACAGCGTGGCCAAGGTAAGCGCCGGCGACGGAGGCTCGCGGCGAGGCCGGAGGGCGCGAGGAGCCGGCGCCGAGCCCCGTGCCTCCGCTGCCTCGCAGGCCTCCCAAGAAGCCCTCATGGCGGCGGCGGAGCTCTTGTGGTGGGATGAGCTGAAGGACGTGGCCCACATGGAGCAGACCTGGAGGATCAGAGCGTGCCTGGTGAGGGCGGCCTCCGCGGCGAGGCTGGCGGGGGGCTCTCGGGGGCTCCCCGAGGTGGGTGGGGGGGGGGGGGAAGAAACGGGGCCGGGGAGGCTCACCGAGCCTCGCGGCCTCTCCAGCTGCAGCAGGATCGAGACCGGGTAGAGAAGCGCCTACAGCAGAGCCGGGCGTACCTGGAGGACCCTCAGGCATCCGTGCGCGAGGAGACCGTGAGGTTCATCGGTGAGGCCACCTCCCTGCCCCAGCGGCCTCCGCAAGAGGCCCCGCGGCCTCCCCTCGCCCTGCCCGGGGCGGAGGCTGACGGGCGGCTTTGCTCCTAGGGCTCGCCGCGGAGCTCCTCCAGGACCAGAGCGAAGAGAAGCTGCGCGAAATCATCGACAGTGAGTGAGGGGAGCACTGGAGGCCGGGCGGGGGAGGACTGGAGGCCGGGCCTCCGCCCCGGGGGAGGCGCGGTGGAGGCTGGGGGGGGGAACGAATCGGGGGGGCCGCGGGGCGCTCGGAGCGGCTGCTCCCCGCGTTCCTCCCGGCTGGGGGGCTCCCGGAGGGGTCTCCGCGGCCCGAGCGGAGGCTCCAGCCTCTCTCCGTCCTCCCGCAGTCCTGCAGCCCATGATGCACGACGCGGCGCCCTCGGTGCGCGCGGAGACCTCCCGCACCATCCAGGCCCTGCTGCAGCATCGCAAGTGGCTCCGGCGGCTGCCGGTGCCGTGGAACCCGCTGGCGGCGCTCTGCTGCTGGCCTCGAAGGCGCCGCCAGAGGCCGAAGACCGAGCCCCAGCCCGAGGAGAGCCCAGAAGGTTCCGGCTCTGAAGGGACGTCCAAGGACCCATCCCCCTGCCAGAGCAAGGACGACTAGCTCACCTCACGGCCGCAGGGGGTTCGGATGCCTGCAGAGGAGCCTCCGCACCCCCCCCGGGCAGCCTGCTCCACGTTTTGCCGCCCTCACCACAAATAAATTTCGTCCCCATGTTTGTCCGGTGCCTCCTGCGTTCACCCCTTGGCGTCCTCCGAGCTAAAGACCCCCTCGGCCTCTCCTCCTAAGGGAGGCGCTCCGCAGCCTCCATCATCCTCACAGCTCCGCGCCGGCCTCCCTCGAGCAGCTCCCGTCCTCCCGGAGCTCAGGGCCCGGAACTGGACGCGATGTCCCCCACGCGGCCTCGCCGGGGCAGAGCAGAGGAGGACGAGGACCTCTCCCGACCTCCTGAGCACCCCCAGGAAGAGGACGAAGGCCAAGAAGGCCAGCGGGGCACGGTGCTGGCTTGTGGTCATCTGCCACTCGGGTTGGCCCAGCAGCTCCTTCTCCTTCTGTCCTCCGCAGACGCTCCTCTTCCCCTCGAGTGGACCCCGCCCAACCCCGCAGCTCCCCGTCCTCTGCCTCCCACCCCCTGGGACGCGCTGCCCCTGATCCTTGAATTCCACCCAACTCTCTCGATCCTCTGCCTTCGAGTACCTCGTCCCGTGGGATTTCCCCTGGGAAATGCTCGAAAAGGCCGAAGTCCGACCCTGCCGAAGTCCGAGGTCGCTGCCCGCAACTTTTGCCGCCTCCGCGAGCCCCTCGTTAGCGAGGACGAGGCCCGGCAGCTCCTCTCCTCGTTGGCGCCTTGGAGTCCTCGGTCAACCAGAGGAACCGCCTGGGCTGCGTAGGCCTTCCAGGAGACGTCGGGGTCACTGAAATCCCCCTGCCCCTTAGTTCTCACCCCCAGACCTTCTACTCGCTCCTCGTCCTCCCAAGAAGGACATCAACCCGTGCAGGAGCACGCTGGGCGTACGGGGGCTGTCCCACCGCGCCTCGGATGACCCCAAAAAGAACCCAAAGCCCTGCCTGAGGCACCGGGCCCGTAGCCACGCGTTCATGGACCGTATCCTTCGACTCCATCCCAGAACGTAGTCGGGGAGTTGTAGAGAGCAAGGAGGTCTCCCCGGAGCCTTCTCCAGGCCAAACAAACCCAGGTTCCCTCGGCCACTCCTCGCAGGACGTGTTCCAGAACCTTCCCCAGCTTTGTTGCCCTGCCTCTGGCCACGCTCCAGGGCCTCGATGTCCTTCTGGTAGCGAGGGGCCCAAATCTGAACACAGTGCTCGGGGGTTGGACGCGGTACTCCGAGGTGAATGCAGTACTCCGAGGCAGGACATGGTGTCATTTGCAACCTTCCTGAGGGTAATTCCCTCAGTTCCCTCATCCAAATAATTAATAAAGCTATTAACGAGGGTGGGCCCCACTGGGCAAACACCACTCACGACCAGCTCGATTTCTCTCCCTTCACCACCACCACTCTCTGGGCCGGGCCCTCCAGCCAGTTTTTAACCATATTTTTAAAGAAAAACATTCTTTTTCTGTAAGGAGTGTACTTGTCCAAGCCCTGGGCTGCAGCTTCTCCAGGAGAATATTGTGGGAGACCGCACCAAAGGCCTCGCTGAAGGCTGAGCAGACGACATCAGCAGCCTTTCCCTCATCCACCAGGGACACGGATTGGACTAGATGGTCTTTTGAGGCCCCTCCCGATCCCTCAAATTCTGTCATTCTGTGAGATTCTGTCATTCTGTGAGATTCTGTGGCTGCTGGGACCTGGCGGCTCCCTCAGCTACCTCAAGCAGTCTCGATGCGGGAAAACCCCCGCACCCCTCGATCCCCCGCTCTGTGGCATTACACAACTGCCTGGGACAGTAATTGGGGTGGGGAAAGGGTAATTAGGGGGGTGGTAATTAGGGGAGGGGCCAGTATTTAAGGGGGGGGCAGTTGGAATTGCGATGCAAAATGGCAGCCTCGCCTCACAAAATGGTGGCCGCACCACACAAAATGGCGGCCGCACCACACAAAATGGCAGCTGCACCACACAAAAGGCTCAGAGCTCCCACTGGGGGCTTTGGGATTCCCTGCGGGGCTCAGAGCTTTGCTTTAGAGCCTCGGGGCTTTCCAGGGGGGGTGCCAAGCCCCAGAGCTGCAGCCAGGAGCACTTGGCCAGTGCCCACTTTGCAGATCCTGTCTGGTCGGGAGCCCCCCAGGGTGAGGAGGAGCCCCTGGGGTGACGAAGAGCCCCCCGGCCATGGAGATGCCAAAAAGGGGGGCACAGCCTTGGCTCCCCCCTCCTGGCACAGCAGGGAGGCTGAGGGAGCCCTCAGGGAGGGCGGCCATTTTGTGGTCCCTTAAAAAAGTTTTTTTTTTTAGCCTGAAATGATAAAATCTTGAAGGTTGGAAAGATCTCTCAGCCTAATCTGGAGAAATCCCCCATGAAAGCACGCCCCTAAACCTTTCAAACTCCTCCAGGCACGGTCTAAGGAGGTTTTCTGACCTCCAACAGTGCTTTTGGTCTGAAAAGGGTGGATTTTACCACCCAAAATAAAAACTTTATCGTCTCAGAAAGGGGCTGGGGTGTGACCCTTCCTTTTTCCACCCAAATCCTTGAAATTTTGCTCTTTACCACGTGCTCTAAAACCACAAAACCCCGCTTTCCACCCCAGTCGTTCAGAATTTCTTTTTTTTTTCGAGGAGACCCCAAAAAGGGGGGCACAGCCTCGGCTGCCCCCTCACGGCGCAGGCCAGGCCCAGCAGGGAGGCTGAGGGGGCCCTCAGGGAGGGTGGCCATTTTGTGGTCCCTCACGGAGCACAGAGGGGCTGAGGAGAGATGGCTGCCCGTGGCTTCTGGGGGGGACGCGGGGACGTGTCAGGGAATGGGGGGGCTCTGGGAACGGGGGGGGCTCTGCTAATTACAGTCCTCAGTCGTTAGGGTTGGAAGAGACCTCCAGGGTCACCTGGTCCCAAAATCTGAATGTGGGACTCGAGGTTCAACGCAATGCTCGAGGATCCCCCCCCCCCCGAAAATAAAGTTTCACAAGGTCCCCTCAAAACCCCCCTAAAAGCCTCCCAGAACACCCCAAAACCCCTAAATCTCCCCCAAACCACCCAAGGCAGCAGAATCCCCCCCCATGGGGCGCAGGTTTTCCCCCAGGCTCGGCCTTGAGCCCTCACAAATGGACTTAGAACTGAAAGGAAAGGTTTTAAAACCCCAAAATGAGGCTTCAGACCCTAAAGACAGGGTCCCCTAGCACTGAAAATTGGGATTTGGTGTGAAAAAGGAAGGTTTAATCCTGCAGTGAGAATTTGGGGTCTTGAAAAGGGAGGATTGGATTTAAAAAAGTGGGGTTTGGACCTTAAAAAAAGAGTTTTTTTTTCACATGAAATTATAAAATCTTGAAGGTTGGAAAGATCTCTCAACCTAATTTGGAGAAATCCCCCATGAAAGCGCGCCCCTAAACCTTTTAAACTCTGGACCTCCAAGGAGGTTTTCTGACCTCCAACAGAGCTTTTGGGCTGAAAAGGGTGGATTTTCCCAAAATAAAACTTGACCAAAGTAAACTTTGTCCTATCAAAACTTTTTCCTCTCAAAACAAAATTTACCAAAATAAAACTTTCTCCTCTCAAAATGGGGCTGGGGTGTGACTCCTCATTTGTCCACCCAAATCCTTGAACTTTTGCTCTTTACTGCGTGCCATAAAACTACAAAACGCCGTTTTCCACCCCCGAGTCCTTCAGAATTTCGATTTTTTTTCGAGGGGACCCCAAAAAGGGGGGCACAGCCTCGGCTGCCCCCTCACGGCACAGTCCGGGCACAGGAGGGATGCTGAGGGAGCCCTCAGGGAGGGCGGCCATTTTGTGGTCCCTTAAAAAAGGTTTTTTTTTCAGCTTGAAACGATAAAATCTTTAAGGCTGGAAAGATCTCTCAGCCTAATCTGGAGAAATCCCCCATGAAAGCGCGCCCCTAAACCTTTTAAACTCCTCCAGGCACGGTCTAAGGAGGTTTTCTGACCTCCAACGGCGCTTTTGGTCTGAAAAGGGTGGGTTTTCCCCAAATGAAACTTGACCAAAATAAACTTTAACTGCTCAAAACTTTCCCCTTTCAAAACAAAATTTACCAAAATAAAACTTTTTTTCTCTCAAAACGGGGCTGGGGTGTGACCCCTCATTTTGACCACCCAAATCCTTGAAATCTTGTGTTTACCGCGTGTTCTACAACCACAAAACACTGCTTTCCCCCCCAGTCCTCCAGAATTTCGTTTTTCTTTTTGAGGAGACCCCAAAAAGGGGGGCACAGCCTCGGCTCCCCCCTCATGGCACAGGAGGGAGGCTGAGGGGGCTCTCAGGGAGGGCGGCCAGTTTGTGGTCCCTTAAAAGGTTTTTTTAGCCTGAATTGATAAAATCTTTAAGGTTGGAAAGAACCCCCTTTGAGGTGGAGGTTTTACTCTGGGCTTGTCCTCAAGCCGTCACTAATGGGCTTAGACCTGAAAAAAAAAAAAAAGGGTTTTAAAAGCCTCCATTGAGGCTTCCAAGTCAGGTTTAAGGACTGCAGTGAGGCTTTGGGGTATTAAAAAGAAAGGGCTAGATTAAAAGAAGGTTTGGAGCTTAAAAAAGTTTTTTTTTTTTTTCTTCCATGAAATTGTAAGATCTTTAAGGTTGGAAAGATCTCTTTACGTAATTTGGAGAAATTTCCACTAAAGCGTGCCCCTAAACCGTTCAACCCCCCCCCCCCCAGGAAGGGCCCAAGCGGGCTCTGCTCCAGGGCGGCCTCATCCTCGGGGGCTTGGGGCTTCCCCTGGGGGCTCAGAGCTCCGGGGGGGCCTTTTGGGGCCCCCCTCGCCCCCAAATCCCCCCGGATCGCTGAGGAGAAGCCCCAGGGAGGGTCCCGGACCCGCAGCCCCCGGCCCTGAGGCTGCCTGTGGCGGCCTCGGCCTGCCCCGCCCCGAGCGCTCGGGAGCTTTCGGAAGCGATCGGCAACTTTCGGAGCCGCTCTGGAGCCTTCGGAGGCCTTCCAGAACCTTCCGAGCCGCTCGGCTCTCTCCGCCCCGCCCCCGAGGAAACGTTCGGGAACTTCCGGAGGCTCTCGGCCCCCCCCCGCCCCCCCCCCCGCTCGGCTCTTTTCGGCACCGCTCGGCCATTTCCGCCGCCGCCTCACGCTCTGGGGCAGCCCGCGCGGCGTCCACCCCGCCTCCCCTCATTATGCTCCGGGCTAATTAACTCATTAACGGGGCAGAGCTGCTCTGAAACGCCCCCAGCACAGACTTTGCCGTTCCCAACAGCACGAACGCCCCCAAAATCGCCCAAATTCACCCCAAACCCCTCAAAATTCCCCCCAAATTCACCCATCCCCCCCAAAGCTCCCACAAATCCCCCAAAACCTTCAAAACTCGCCTAGAACTCCCCCAAATTCGCCCCAACCCCCCCCAACTACCCTCAATCCTCCAAATTCACCCCAATCCCCCCCAATACTCCCCCCAAACTCCCCCCAAATTTCCCCAAACCCTCAAAGCTCCCCCAAAGCTCTTCCCAAACCCCCCAAAACTACCCCCAATCCCCCACAAACCCCCCCAAGCCCACCCCAAACCCCCCAAACTTCCCCCAAAGCTCCCTTAAAACCCTCCCAAGCTCCCCCCATAACCCCCCCAATCTCTCCGTAAAAAAAACTAAAACCCCCCAAAGCTCCGCCCAAGCCTCCCGACACCCCTCAAAAGCCCCCCCAAAACCCCAAAATCTCCCCCAAATCCCTCCCAAGGCAGCAGAATCCCCCCATGGGGTGCGGATTTTCTCCCGGGGTCGGTTTTGAGCCCTCACAAACGGGCTCGGAGCTGAAAAAAAGTTTTAAAACCCTGAAACGAGGCTTCCAACCCCAAACACAGGGTCCCCGAGTGCTGAAAAATGGGGTTTGGGGTGAAAAAGGACGGTTTAAGGCCTGCAGTGAGGTTTTGGGGTCTTAAAAAGGGAGAGTTGGATTTAAAATAGGGGAGTTTGGACCTTTAAGAAGAGCTTTTCCAGCCTGAATAGATAAAATCTTTAAGGTTGGAAAGATCTCTCAGCCTAATTTGGAGAAATCCCCCATGAAAGCGCACCCCTAAACCTTTCAAACTCCTCCAGGCACAGTCTAAGGAGGTTTTCTGACCTCCAGCGGAGCTTTTGGGCTGAAAAGGGTGGATTTTACCACTCAAAATAAAACTTTCTCCTCCCAGAACGGGGCTGGGGTGTGACCCCTCATTTTTCCACCCAAATCCTTGCCATTCTGTGTTTACCACATTGTCTGCAACCACAAAACCCCGTCTTCCACCCCAAATCCTTCAAAACTTTGACGTTTTGGAGCCCAAACTATTTTTATTCCACCACAAGGGCCGCGAAACCCCGCTCCCGGCGCGGTTTTGGGGATTTTGTTTATTTTTTGGGGGGGATTTTTCTCCCCTAGGAGTTGGCGTTGGGGCCCTTCTTCTTGCCGAAGGTGGGGACGACGTTGACGAAGCGCCGGTTGTACTGCATGCGCCGCTTGGCGCGCCCCGTCTTCTTCTTCTTCTTCTCCTGCTTCGCCACCTGGGTTTTGGGGGAAAAAAACAAAAGGCGAGGGCGTTTAGGGGCTGTGCCCCGAAAAACAAAGCTCTGGAATCCTAAAAATATCCTCAAATCCCCCTAAAATCCCTCAAATGCCCCCTGAATTCCCCCCAAAACTCACCTTGGGGGTCTGGCCCCTCACTTTGCCGGCGCGGGCGAGCGAACCATGGACTTTACCTGTGTAAAAAGGGGGGGGGCCGCAATTAAAGATTAGGAGCTCGTTAGGCTAACGAGGAGGCCCCGTTAATTACCCCCCGGTAATCCCGTACCCCCCAGCAGCCTCGCGGCCACGTCGAGGGTGGAAAATTCGGGGATGCCGCTCTGCTCCAGCACGGCCTCATCCTGCAGCGGGCTTCCCCCGAAGAGCAGCACCTGGTCCTCGGGGGCGACGGCCTCCAGCGCCGCGATCCTCGCCTGGTTTTTGGGGGAAAAAAAAACAAAACGGGTCAGCCCCAAAAGGTTTCGGGGCAGGGAGCAGCCTGGTAATGGTGGTGGGGGGGGGGGGACTCACCTTGATTTGGGCGACGGTCTCAGCGCCGGAGACCTCGATGGCATGGAGGGACTGGGCGCGGACGAAGAGCTGCATGGTGGGGGGGGGTCTGGGGGGCGGACACACGGGGTTAGGGACCCCTGGGAATGGGGGGAACCCCAAAAAGGAGGGGGAGGCACTAAAAAAAAAAGGAGGACCCCCAAAAACCACCAGAGACCCCTACAAAGCGTTCCCTAGACCCTCCTGGAGACCCCTAAAAGCCTCAGAGCCCCCCCCAAGCCTCACAGACACCTCAAGACCCCCCCCCAATACCTCAGAGACCCTCCCCAAAGCCCCCCAAACCCTCACAGCCCCCCCAGACCACAAGAGCCCCCCCCAGCCTACCAGACCCTCCCCCCAGACCCCAAAAGACCCCCCCAGAGCCCCCCCAAGGCCTCACAGACCCCCCCAAACCCCAAAAGATCTCCCTATGCCCTCACAAACCCCCCTAGCGCCCCTCCATGGGCCCCAAGACCCCCCCAACCCCCAAGAACCTGTCCCCCAGGCCCCAAAACCGCCCCCAAGGCTCCACAGCCCCTCCCCCAGGCCCCAAAGCCCCCCCCTCGGACCTCACAGACCCCAAGAGCAGCCCCCAGATCCCAAAGCCCCCCCGCGGGCACCAAAAGCCCCCCATGACCCCCCCAGGACCCCAAGAAGCCCCCCTAAGCCCTCACAGACCCCCCCTCCAGTCACCTCCAAAGCCCCAGACCCTCCCCAGACCCCAAAAAGCCCCCCCAAGCTCCCGAAGCCTCCCCCAACCCAAAGAACCGCCCTCCCGCTCCCCCCCCCAAAGCCTCACAGACCTCCCCGAGCCCCGAAAGGCCTCCACAAGGCCCCAAGAGCCCCTCCCGGGCCCCAAAATCCCCCAAGTTGTCCCCAAAACTCCCCCAGGCCCCCCCCCTTTACCCCCTCCCGGCCGCAGCCCCCCCCCGGCCGCCCCTCACCTCACGCCAGGCGCAGGCCAAGAGAGCGAATCCGCGCAGGCGCCGCTGCGACGTCGGGCGTGCGCGCTGACGTCACGGGCGCGCTGACGTCAGGCGCCCGAGGGAAGGGGGGGACGCTCCCAAAATGGCGGCGCTGGGCCGGCGGCTGCTGGGGCTGCGAGCGGCGGTGGGGAGGCGGGGGGCGCAGGTAGGGGGGCGGGATTTAAGGGGGCTCTGAGGAGGTTTTGGGGGTCTGTGAGGGAATTAAGAGGGTTGGGGGGGGGCTCTGAGTGGATTTGGGGGTTTTGAATGGGGTTAAGGGGGGGTCCCTGAAGGGAAGGGGGGGATTTGGGGCTTTCGGGGGTCCTGGAGGGGATCTGGGGAGCTCTCGGGGGGGCTCTGAAGGGGTTTTGGGTGGATTGTGGGGAGAGGAGGGTGGGTCTGAAGGGGTTTGGGGAGGGGTCTGAAGGGGATTAAGGGGGTTGGGGGGGGGCTTTGAGGGGATTTGGGGGGGTCCTGAAAGGAAGGGAGGGAATAAGGTGGTTTGGGGGGGGGGTCCTGAAAGGTTGAGGGGGGGTTTGAAGGGAGCTTGGGGGAGTTCTGGAAGCATCCTGAAGGGATGAGGGGGGCTCTGAGGGGGGTCTGGGGAGTCCTGGAGGGGGGTAAGGGGGTTTGGTGGGGGGGTGTCTGAAGGAGGAGGGGGGCTCTGAGGAGGTGGGGGGGGGGGCTGGAGGGTGTTAAGGGGTTTTGGGGATGGTCTGTGAGGGAATTTGGGGGGTCCTGGAGGGATCCTGAAGTGATGGGGGGGGGGGGGGGCTCTGAGGGGGCTTGGGGGGTCCTGGAGGGGGTTAAGGGGGTTTGGGGGGTCTTGAAGGGAGAAGGGGGGGGTCTGAGGGATTTGGGGGTTCCTGAAGGAGAGAATTAAGGGGGGGGTCTCTGAGAGGATTTGGGGGGTCCTAAAGGGAGAGTAAGAGATTAAGGGGGTCTGGAGAGGCTCTGAGGGAGGAGGAGGGGGTTTTTGGGGGGTCCTGAAGGGAGTGGGGGGGTTAAGGGAGTTTGGGGGGGTCTCAGAGGATTTTGGGGGATGCCCTGAAGGGAGGGGGGATTAAGAGGGGCTTGGGGTGGTTTCTGAGGGGATTTGGGGGGTTCCTAAAAGGAAGGGGCGTTAAGGAAGACTTGAGGGGTTCTGAGTGGGTTTGGGGGGGGGAGTTTGGGGGGGGTCTGTTAGGATTATAGGGGGTTTTCTGAGGGGATGAGTAGATTTAGGGGGGGATCCTGGGGGGAGGGATGAATAGGGTCTGTAAGGGGATGGAGCATTTCGGGGGAGGATCCCGGGGGGTGGGAAGAATCTGGGGGGGGTTGTTCTGGGTAGGGGGCACTCACCCTGCTGTGTACCCCCACCCACACAGAGTCAAGGCCCCCCAGGCCCCCCCGCCAACCCCCAGGTGCCCCCCCAGACCCGCCCATACCCCGGCGTGGTGGAGTCGACGGCCGAATTCGCCTTCGTGGAGCGCCTGATTCCCCCCAGCCGTGTCCCCGACCCCCCCGTGCACCCCACCTACCCCACGCCCTCGGGCTGGAGCCCCCCGCGAGGTGAGGAAGCCGGGGGGAGCCCCCCAGTATCACAACGGAGCCTCCCCGGAATTCGGGGGGGGCAAAAAATGACATAAACATCCCTCACAAATTGAGGCAAATACCTTAAAAAGTGAGTCAAAAATCGAGCTTAGCGCTCCTCAAAAATTGAGTTAAATATACCTCAAAAGGGGACTTGAATGCCCTTAAAAAAGAACTTAATATCTCTCAAAGAATCAGTTAAATATTCCTAAAAAATTAGTATAATATTGACTTAAATATTCCTCAAAAATGAGTCAAATATTCCTCAGAAAATGACTTTAATATCTCCAAAATGAGTTAAATATTCCTCAGAAAATTGAGCTAAATGCTTCTCAAAAATCGACTTAAATGCCCCTCAAAAAAAAAAAAGAATGCTCCTCAAAAGAAATAAAATGTGTCAAAAAAACAAGTTACGTATCTCTCAAAAGATGAGCCAAATACCCCAAAAATGACTTAAATGCACCTCAAAAAGGAGTTATATATTCCTTTAAAAAGAATTATGTATTCCTCAAAAAACAGATTAAATATTTCTCAAAAACATGTTAAACACTTCTGATAAACTCAGTTAAATAGTGACTTAAATATCCCTTAAAACCTGACTGACGTTCTCCTCAGAAACGACTTAAACACCCCTCAAAACCTGACTGAAGTTTTCCTCAAAATCTTAGTCAGAAACTGACTGAAGTTCTCAGAAATGACTTACATACCCCTCAAAAACTGACGTTCCCCTCAGAAACGAGTTAAATACCCCTCAAAACCTTACTGACATTCTCCTCAAAATCTGACTGACACTCGCCTCAGAAACAACTGACGTTCTCCTCAAAATCTGACTGAAGCTCTCCTCAGAAACAAGTTAAATACCCCTCAAAAACTGACAGAATTCTCCTCAAAATCTGGCAGAATTCTCCTCAAAATCTGACTGAAGTTCTCCTCAGAAACAACTTAAATACCCCTCAAAATCTGACTGAAGTTTTCCTCAAAATCTTACTCAGAAACTGACTGAAGTTCTCAGAAACGACTTACATACCCCTCAAAAACTGACGTTCCCCTCAGAAACGACTTAAATGCCCCTCAAAACCTTACTGACGTTCTCCTCAAAATCTGATGTTCTCCTCAGAAATGACTTAAATACCCCTCAAAACCTGACTGACACTCCCCTCAGAAACGAATGAAGTTCTCCTCAAAATCTGGCTCAGAAACTGACTGAAGTTCTCCTCAGAAATGAGTTAAATTCTCCTCAAAAACTGACAGAATTCTCCTCAAAAACTGACTGAAGTTCTCCTCAAAAACTGACTCAGAAACCGACTGAAGTTCTCCTCAGAAACGACTTAAACACCCCTCAAAATCTGACTGAAGTTTTCCTCAAAATCTTACTCAGAAACTGACTGAAGTTCTCAGAAACGACTTACATACCCCTCAAAAACTGACGTTCCCCTCAAAACGTGACTGACGTTCCCCTCAGAAACGACTTAAATGCCCCTCAAAACCTGACTGACACTCCCCTCAGAAACGAATGAAGTTCTCCTCAAAATCTGGCTCAGAAACTGACTGAAGTTCTCCTCAGAAATGAGTTAAATTCTCCTCAAAAACTGACAGAATTCTCCTCAAAAACTGACAGAATTCTCCTCAAAAACTGACTCAGAAACCGACTGAAGTTCTCCTCAGAAACAACTTAAACACCCCTCAAAATCTGACTGAAGTTTTCCTCAAAATCTTACTCAGAAACTGACTGAAGTTCTCAGAAACGATTTACATACCCCTCAAAAACTGACGTTCTCCTCAAAATGTGACTGACGTTCCCCTCAGAAACGACTTAAATACCCCTCAAAACCTGACTGACATTCTCCTCAAAATCTGACTGAAGTTCTCCTCAGAAACAAGTTAAATACCCCTCAAAAACTGACAGAATTCTCCTCAAAATCTGGCAGAATTCTCCTCAAAATCTTACTCAGAAACTTGACTGAAGTTCTCAGAAACGACTTACATACCCCTCAAAAACTGACGTTCCCCTCAAAACGTGACTGACGTTCCCCTCAGAAACGACTTAAATGCCCCTCAAAACCTGACTGACACTCCCCTCAGAAACGAATGAAGTTCTCCTCAAAATCTGACTCAGAAACTGACTGAAGTTCTCCTCAGAAACGAGTTAAATACCCCTCAAAAACTGACAGAATTCTCAAAAACTGACAGAATTCTCCTCAAAAACTGACAGAAGTTCTCCTCAGAAGCGACTTAAATATCCCTCAAAATCTGACTGAAGTTTTCTTCAAAATCTGACTCAGAAACCGCCTGAAGTTCTCCTCAGAAACGAGTTAATAACCCCTCAAAATCTGACAATTCTCCTCAAAAACTGACTGAAGTTCTCAGAAACGACTTCAGTACCCTTCAAAAACTGAAGTTTTCATCAAAAACTGACTGAAATCCCCCTAAAAAAACAATCCCCCCCCCAAAAAAAATACAAATGACACAAAAATGACTTAAAAGTCCCTCAAAAAGTGACTGGAATCCCCCCCAAACCGATTTATGCTGTTCACTACCCAGGCTGCCCCCCTCAGGGCCGTCTGTCTCCTCCCCCCCCCCATGAAAACCCTTTTGGGACTTTTTGTATTTTTCCCCCCCTTTCCGGTCCAACCCCCCCCCCACTAAAAGCTCCTTTTTGGGGTTTCCGCCCCCTCGCCCCGCAGCCCCCGACCCGGCGCTGCCCTACTTCGTGCGCCGGTCCCGCATGCACAACGTCCCCGTGTACCGGCACCTCAGGGCGGGCACCCGCAGGACCACCGTGCTGCGCCGCATCGAGGGCGACATCTGGGTACGGGGCTGGGGCTGCGGCATTTTGGGGGGGGTCTCGGCGATTTGGGGGGGGGTCTGGGGGATTTGGGGGGGGTTGGGGGGGATTTTTAGGGGGGGTTTGGGGGGGAGTCTGGAGGGGTTTGGGAGATTTGGGGGGGGATTTTAGGGAGGGTTGGAGGATTTTCGGGGGGGTTGGAGTTTTTTTCGGGGGAGTTTGGAGGGCTTTGGGATTTTAGGGGAGTTTGTGGGATTTTGGGAGGCAGTTGGAGGGGTTTGGGGGATTTTTGGGGTGGAATTTTTGGGGGGATTGTAGGATTTTTGGAGGGTTTGGGGGCAGTTGGAGGAGTTTGGGGGGGTTCTGGAGGGGTTTGGGGAGGATTTTAGGGAGGGTTGGAGGATTTTGGGGGGGTGGGAGAGCTTTTGGGGGTACTTTGGAGGGGTTTGGGGATTTGGGGGGGATTTTAGGGGACATTGTAGGACTTTTGGGGGGCGGTTGGAGGATTTTGGGGGGATTGGGGGAAGTTTTTTGGGGTGATTTTGGAGGGGTTTGGATTTTCGGGGGGAGGTGAGGGATTTTGGGGGGGTTGTACGGTTTTTGGGGGTTTGGGGGCGGTTGGAGGGGTTTGGGGGATTTTTAGGGGGGTGGGGGATTTGGGGGATTTTGGGGGGGTTAGGGGATTGGGGGGGTTGGACTTTGGGGATTTTGGGGGGGGTTGGGGGATTTTTGGAGGGGATTGGGGTTTGGTTATGAGGATAGTTTAGGGGTTTGGGACTGG